>NW_027486687.1:0-20789 GCF_050908995.1 Andrena cerasifolii | reverse complement strand
ATATCGGTTTCAATATCGATTTTTCAATATCAGTTTTTCGATATAGGTTTTTCAATATCGGTTTTTCAATATCGGTTTTTCAATATCAGTTTTTCAATATTTGGTTTTCATTATCGGTTTTTGAATATCGGTTCTATTATCGGATTCAATATCGGTTTTTCAATAGCGGTTTTTCAATATCGGTTTTTCAATATCAGTTTTTCAATATTCGTTTTTCAATATCGGTTTTTGAATATTTGTTCTCCAATATCGGTTTTTGAATATCGGTTTTTCAATATCGGTTCTAATATCGGTTTCAATATCGATTTTTCAATATCAGTTTTTCGATATAGGTTTTTCAATATCGGTTTTTCAACATCAGTATTTCAATATTTGGTTTTCAATATCGGTTTTTGAATATCGGTTCTATTATCGGATTCAATATCGGTTTTTCAATATCGGTTTTTCAATATCAGTTTTTCAATATTTGGTTTTCATTATCGGTTTTTGAATATCGGTTCTATTATCGGATTCAATATCGGTTTTTCAATATCAGTTTTTCGATATCAGTTTTTCAATATTTGCTTTACAATATCGGTTTTTCAATATCGGTTCTAATATCGGTTTCAATATCGATTTTTCAATATCAGTTTTTCGATATAGGTTTTTCAATATCGGTTTTTCAATATCGGTTTTTCAATATCAGTTTTTCAATATTTGGTTTTCAATATCGGTTTTTGAATATCGGTATTTCAATATCGGTTTTTCAATATCGGTTCTAATATCGGATTCAATATCGGTTTTGCAATATCAGTTATTCGATATAGGTTTTTCAATATCGGTTTTTCAATATCGGTTTTTCAATATCGGTTTTTCAATATCAGTTTTTCAATATTTGTTCTCCAATATCGGTTTTTAAATATCGGTTCTCATATCGGATTCAATATCAGTTTTTCAATATCAGTTTTTCGATATAGGTTTTTCAATATCGGTTTTTCAATATCAGTATTTCAATATTTGGTTTTCAATATCGGTTTTTGAATATCGGTTCTATTATCGGATTCAATATCGGTTTTTCAATATCGGTTTTTCAATATCAGTTTTTCGATATCAGTTTTTCAATATTTGCTTTACAATATCGGTTTTTCAATATCGGTTCTAATATCGGTTTCAATATCGATTTTTCAATATCAGTTTTTCGATATAGGTTTTTCAATATCGGTTTTTCAATATCAGTTTTTCAATATTTGTTTTTCAATATCGGTTTTTCAATATCGGTTCTAATATCGGTTTCAATATCGATTTTTCAATATCAGTTTTTCGATATAGGTTTTTCAATATCGGTTTTTCAATATCGGTTTTTCAATATCAGTATTTCAATATTTGGTTTTCAATATCGGTTTTTGAATATCGGTTCTAATATCGGTTTCAATATCGGTTTTTCAATAGCGGTTTTTCAATATCGGTTTTTCAATATCAGTTTTTCAATATTTGTTCTACAATATCGGTTTTTGAATATCGGTTCTAATATCGGATTCAATATCGGTTTTTCAATATCGGTTTTTCAATATCAGTTTTTCGATATCAGTTTTTCAATATTTGTTTTTCAATATCGGTTTTTCAGTATCGGGTCTAATATCGGTTTCAATATCGATTTTTCAATATCAGTTTTTCGATATAGGTTTTTCAATATCGGTTTTTCAATATCGGTTTTTCAATATCAGTTTTTCAATATTTGGTTTTCATTATCGGTTTTTGAATATCGGTTCTATTATCGGATTCAATATCGGTTTTTCAATATCGGTTTTTCAATATCAGTTTTTCGATATCAGTTTTTCAATATTTGCTTTACAATATCGGTTTTTCAATATCGGTTCTAATATCGGTTTCAATATCAGTTTTTCGATATAGGTTTTTCAATATCGGTTTTTCAATATCGGTTTTTCAATATCAGTTTTTCAATATTTGGTTTTCAATATCGGTTTTTGAATATCGGTTCTAATATCGGTTTCAATATCGGTTTTTCAATAGCGGTTTTTCAATATCGGTTTTTCAATATCAGTTTTTCAATATTCGTTTTTCAATATCGGTTTTTGAATATTTGTTCTCCAATATCGGTTTTTGAATATCGATTTTTCAATATCGGTTCTAATATCGGATTCAATATCGGTTTTGCAATATCAGTTTTTCCATATAGGTTTTTCAATATCGGTATTTCAATATCGGTTTTTCAATATCGGTTCTAATATCGGATTCAATATCGGTTTTGCAATATCAGTTATTCGATATAGGTTTTTCAATATCGGTTTTTCAATATCGGTTATTCAATATCAGTTTTTCAATATTTGTTCTCCAATATCGGTTTTTGAATATCGGTTCTAATATCGGATTCAATATCGGTTTTTCAATATCGGTTTTTCAATATCAGTTTTTCGATATCAGTTTTTCAATATTTGTTTTTCAATATCGGTTTTTCAATATCGGTTCTAATATCGGTTTCAATATCGATTTTTCAATATCGGTTTTTCAATATTTGATTTTCAATATCGGTTCTAATATCGGATTCAATATCGTTTTTTCAATATCGGTTTTGCAATATCAGTTATTCGATATAGGTTTTTCAATATCGGTTTTTCAATATCGGTTTTTCAATATCGGTTTTGCAATATCAGTTTCTCAATATCAGTTTTTCGATATCAGTTTTTCAATATTTGTTTTTCAATATCGGTTTTTCAATATCGGTTTTTCAATATCGGTTTTTCAATATCAGTTTTTCAATATTCGTTCTCCAATATCGGTTTTTGAATATCGGTTCTAATATCGGATTTAATATCGGTTTTTCAATATCGGTTTTTCAATATCAGTTTTTCAATATTTGTTCTACAATATCGGTTTTTGAATATCGGTTCTAATATCGGATTCAATATCGGTTTTTCAATATCGGTTTTTCAATATCAGTTTTTCGATATCAGTTTTTCAATATTTGTTTTTCAATATCGGTTCTAATATCGGTTTCAATATCGATTTTTCAATATCAGTTTTTCGATATAGGTTTTTCAATATCGGTTTTTCAATATCGGTTTTTCAATATCAGTTTTTCAATATTTGGTTTTCATTATCGGTTTTTGAATATCGGTTCTATTATCGGATTCAATATCGGTTTTTCAATAGCGGTTTTTCAATATCGGTTTTTCAATATCAGTTTTTCAATATTCGTTTTTCAATATCGGTTTTTGAATATTTGTTCTCCAATATCGGTTTTTGAATATCGGTTTTTCAATATCGGTTCTAATATCGGTTTCAATATCGATTTTTCAATATCAGTTTTTCGATATAGGTTTTTCAATATCGGTTTTTCAACATCAGTATTTCAATATTTGGTTTTCAATATCGGTTTTTGAATATCGGTTCTATTATCGGATTCAATATCGGTTTTTCAATATCGGTTTTTCAATATCAGTTTTTCAATATTTGGTTTTCATTATCGGTTTTTGAATATCGGTTCTATTATCGGATTCAATATCGGTTTTTCAATATCAGTTTTTCGATATCAGTTTTTCAATATTTGCTTTACAATATCGGTTTTTCAATATCGGTTCTAATATCGGTTTCAATATCGATTTTTCAATATCAGTTTTTCGATATAGGTTTTTCAATATCGGTTTTTCAATATCGGTTTTTCAATATCAGTTTTTCAATATTTGGTTTTCAATATCGGTTTTTGAATATCGGTATTTCAATATCGGTTTTTCAATATCGGTTCTAATATCGGATTCAATATCGGTTTTGCAATATCAGTTATTCGATATAGGTTTTTCAATATCGGTTTTTCAATATCGGTTTTTCAATATCGGTTTTTCAATATCAGTTTTTCAATATTTGTTCTCCAATATCGGTTTTTAAATATCGGTTCTCATATCGGATTCAATATCAGTTTTTCAATATCAGTTTTTCGATATAGGTTTTTCAATATCGGTTTTTCAATATCAGTATTTCAATATTTGGTTTTCAATATCGGTTTTTGAATATCGGTTCTATTATCGGATTCAATATCGGTTTTTCAATATCGGTTTTTCAATATCAGTTTTTCGATATCAGTTTTTCAATATTTGCTTTACAATATCGGTTTTTCAATATCGGTTCTAATATCGGTTTCAATATCGATTTTTCAATATCAGTTTTTCGATATAGGTTTTTCAATATCGGTTTTTCAATATCAGTTTTTCAATATTTGTTCTCCAATATCGGTTTTTGAATATCGGTTCTAATATCGGTTTCAATATCGATTTTTCAATATCAGTTTTTCGATATAGGTTTTTCAATATCGGTTTTTCAACATCAGTATTTCAATATTTGGTTTTCAATATCGGTTTTTGAATATCGGTTCTATTATCGGATTCAATATCGGTTTTTCAATATCGGTTTTTCAATATCAGTTTTTCGATATCAGTTTTTCAATATTTGTTTTTCAATATCGGTTCTAATATCGGTTTCAATATCGATTTTTCAATATCAGTTTTTCGATATAGGTTTTTCAATATCGGTTTTTCAATATCGGTTTTTCAATATCAGTTTTTCAATATTTGGTTTTCATTATCGGTTTTTGAATATCGGTTCTATTATCGGATTCAATATCGGTTTTTCAATAGCGGTTTTTCAATATCGGTTTTTCAATATCAGTTTTTCAATATTCGTTTTTCAATATCGGTTTTTGAATATTTGTTCTCCAATATCGGTTTTTGAATATCGGTTTTTCAATATCGGTTCTAATATCGGTTTCAATATCGATTTTTCAATATCAGTTTTTCGATATAGGTTTTTCAATATCGGTTTTTCAACATCAGTATTTCAATATTTGGTTTTCAATATCGGTTTTTCAATATCGGTTTTTCAATATCAGTTTTTCGATATCAGTTTTTCAATATCAGTTTTTCGATATCAGTTTTTCAATATTTGTTTTTCAATATCGGTTTTTCAATATCGGTTCTAATATCGGTTTCAATATCGATTTTTCAATATCAGTTTTTCGATATAGGTTTTTCAATATCGGTTTTTCAACATCAGTATTTCAATATTTGGTTTTCAATATCGGTTTTTGAATATCGGTTCTATTATCGGATTCAATATCGGTTTTTCAATATCGGTTTTTCAATATCAGTTTTTCGATATCAGTTTTTCAATATTTGTTTTTCAATATCGGTTCTAATATCGGTTTCAATATCGATTTTTCAATATCAGTTTTTCGATATAGGTTTTTCAATATCGGTTTTTCAATATCGGTTTTTCAATATCAGTTTTTCAATATTTGGTTTTCATTATCGGTTTTTGAATATCGGTTCTATTATCGGATTCAATATCGGTTTTTCAATAGCGGTTTTTCAATATCGGTTTTTCAATATCAGTTTTTCAATATTCGTTTTTCAATATCGGTTTTTGAATATTTGTTCTCCAATATCGGTTTTTGAATATCGGTTTTTCAATATCGGTTCTAATATCGGTTTCAATATCGATTTTTCAATATCAGTTTTTCGATATAGGTTTTTCAATATCGGTTTTTCAACATCAGTATTTCAATATTTGGTTTTCAATATCGGTTTTTGAATATCGGTTCTATTATCGGATTCAATATCGGTTTTTCAATATCGGTTTTTCAATATCAGTTTTTCAATATTTGGTTTTCATTATCGGTTTTTGAATATCGGTTCTATTATCGGATTCAATATCGGTATTTCAATATCGGTTTTTCAATATCGGTTCTAATATCGGATTCAATATCGGTTTTGCAATATCAGTTATTCGATATAGGTTTTTCAATATCGGTTTTTCAATATCGGTTTTTCAATATCAGTTTTTCAATATTTGTTCTCCAATATCGGTTTTTGAATATCGGTTCTAATATCGGATTCAATATCGGTTTTTCAATATCGGTTTTTCAATATCAGTTTTTCGATATCAGTTTTTCAATATTTGTTTTTCAATATCGGTTTTTCAATATCGGTTCTAATATCGGATTTAATATCGGTTTTTCAATATCGGTTTTTCAATATCAGTTTTTCAATATTTGTTCTACAATATCGGTTTTTGAATATCGGTTCTAATATCGGATTCAATATCGGTTTTTCAATATCGGTTTTTCAATATCAGTTTTTCGATATCAGTTTTTCAATATCAGTTTTTCGATATCAGTTTTTCAATATTTGTTTTTCAATATCGGTTTTTCAATATCGGTTCTAATATCGGTTTCAATATCGATTTTTCAATATCAGTTTTTCGATATAGGTTTTTCAATATCGGTTTTTCAACATCAGTATTTCAATATTTGGTTTTCAATATCGGTTTTTGAATATCGGTTCTATTATCGGATTCAATATCGGTTTTTCAATATCGGTTTTTCAATATCAGTTTTTCGATATCAGTTTTTCAATATTTGTTTTTCAATATCGGTTCTAATATCGGTTTCAATATCGATTTTTCAATATCAGTTTTTCGATATAGGTTTTTCAATATCGGTTTTTCAATATCGGTTTTTCAATATCAGTTTTTCAATATTTGGTTTTCATTATCGGTTTTTGAATATCGGTTCTATTATCGGATTCAATATCGGTTTTTCAATAGCGGTTTTTCAATATCGGTTTTTCAATATCAGTTTTTCAATATTCGTTTTTCAATATCGGTTTTTGAATATTTGTTCTCCAATATCGGTTTTTGAATATCGGTTTTTCAATATCGGTTCTAATATCGGTTTCAATATCGATTTTTCAATATCAGTTTTTCGATATAGGTTTTTCAATATCGGTTTTTCAACATCAGTATTTCAATATTTGGTTTTCAATATCGGTTTTTCAATATCGGTTTTTCAATATCAGTTTTTCGATATCAGTTTTTCAATATCAGTTTTTCGATATCAGTTTTTCAATATTTGTTTTTCAATATCGGTTTTTCAATATCGGTTCTAATATCGGTTTCAATATCGATTTTTCAATATCAGTTTTTCGATATAGGTTTTTCAATATCGGTTTTTCAACATCAGTATTTCAATATTTGGTTTTCAATATCGGTTTTTGAATATCGGTTCTATTATCGGATTCAATATCGGTTTTTCAATATCGGTTTTTCAATATCAGTTTTTCGATATCAGTTTTTCAATATTTGTTTTTCAATATCGGTTCTAATATCGGTTTCAATATCGATTTTTCAATATCAGTTTTTCGATATAGGTTTTTCAATATCGGTTTTTCAATATCGGTTTTTCAATATCAGTTTTTCAATATTTGGTTTTCATTATCGGTTTTTGAATATCGGTTCTATTATCGGATTCAATATCGGTTTTTCAATAGCGGTTTTTCAATATCGGTTTTTCAATATCAGTTTTTCAATATTCGTTTTTCAATATCGGTTTTTGAATATTTGTTCTCCAATATCGGTTTTTGAATATCGGTTTTTCAATATCGGTTCTAATATCGGTTTCAATATCGATTTTTCAATATCAGTTTTTCGATATAGGTTTTTCAATATCGGTTTTTCAACATCAGTATTTCAATATTTGGTTTTCAATATCGGTTTTTGAATATCGGTTCTATTATCGGATTCAATATCGGTTTTTCAATATCGGTTTTTCAATATCAGTTTTTCAATATTTGGTTTTCATTATCGGTTTTTGAATATCGGTTCTATTATCGGATTCAATATCGGTTTTTCAATATCAGTTTTTCGATATCAGTTTTTCAATATTTGCTTTACAATATCGGTTTTTCAATATCGGTTCTAATATCGGTTTCAATATCGATTTTTCAATATCAGTTTTTCGATATAGGTTTTTCAATATCGGTTTTTCAATATCGGTTTTTCAATATCAGTTTTTCAATATTTGGTTTTCAATATCGGTTTTTGAATATCGGTATTTCAATATCGGTTTTTCAATATCGGTTCTAATATCGGATTCAATATCGGTTTTGCAATATCAGTTATTCGATATAGGTTTTTCAATATCGGTTTTTCAATAACGGTTTTTCAATATCGGTTTTTCAATATCAGTTTTTCAATATTTGTTCTCCAATATCGGTTTTTAAATATCGGTTCTCATATCGGATTCAATATCAGTTTTTCAATATCAGTTTTTCGATATAGGTTTTTCAATATCGGTTTTTCAATATCAGTATTTCAATATTTGGTTTTCAATATCGGTTTTTGAATATCGGTTCTATTATCGGATTCAATATCGGTTTTTCAATATCGGTTTTTCAATATCAGTTTTTCGATATCAGTTTTTCAATATTTGCTTTACAATATCGGTTTTTCAATATCGGTTCTAATATCGGTTTCAATATCGATTTTTCAATATCAGTTTTTCGATATAGGTTTTTCAATATCGGTTTTTCAATATCAGTTTTTCAATATTTGTTTTTCAATATCGGTTTTTCAATATCGGTTCTAATATCGGTTTCAATATCGATTTTTCAATATCAGTTTTTCGATATAGGTTTTTCAATATCGGTTTTTCAATATCGGTTTTTCAATATCAGTATTTCAATATTTGGTTTTCAATATCGGTTTTTGAATATCGGTTCTAATATCGGTTTCAATATCGGTTTTTCAATAGCGGTTTTTCAATATCGGTTTTTCAATATCAGTTTTTCAATATTTGTTCTACAATATCGGTTTTTGAATATCGGTTCTAATATCGGATTCAATATCGGTTTTTCAATATCGGTTTTTCAATATCAGTTTTTCGATATCAGTTTTTCAATATTTGTTTTTCAATATCGGTTTTTCAGTATCGGGTCTAATATCGGTTTCAATATCGATTTTTCAATATCAGTTTTTCGATATAGGTTTTTCAATATCGGTTTTTCAATATCGGTTTTTCAATATCAGTTTTTCAATATTTGGTTTTCATTATCGGTTTTTGAATATCGGTTCTATTATCGGATTCAATATCGGTTTTTCAATATCGGTTTTTCAATATCAGTTTTTCGATATCAGTTTTTCAATATTTGCTTTACAATATCGGTTTTTCAATATCGGTTCTAATATCGGTTTCAATATCGATTTTTCAATATCAGTTTTTCGATATAGGTTTTTCAATATCGGTTTTTCAATATCGGTTTTTCAATATCGGTTTTTCAATATCGGTTCTAATATCGGTTTCAATATCAGTTTTTCGATATAGGTTTTTCAATATCGGTTTTTCAATATCGGTTTTTCAATATCAGTTTTTCAATATTTGGTTTTCAATATCGGTTTTTGAATATCGGTTCTAATATCGGTTTCAATATCGGTTTTTCAATAGCGGTTTTTCAATATCGGTTTTTCAATATCAGTTTTTCAATATTCGTTTTTCAATATCGGTTTTTGAATATTTGTTCTCCAATATCGGTTTTTGAATATCGGTTTTTCAATATCGGTTCTAATATCGGATTCAATATCGGTTTTGCAATATCAGTTTTTCCATATAGGTTTTTCAATATCGGTATTTCAATATCGGTTTTTCAATATCGGTTCTAATATCGGATTCAATATCGGTTTTGCAATATCAGTTATTCGATATAGGTTTTTCAATATCGGTTTTTCAATATCGGTTATTCAATATCAGTTTTTCAATATTTGTTCTCCAATATCGGTTTTTGAATATCGGTTCTAATATCGGATTCAATATCGGTTTTTCAATATCGGTTTTTCAATATCAGTTTTTCGATATCAGTTTTTCAATATTTGTTTTTCAATATCGGTTTTTCAATATCGGTTCTAATATCGGTTTCAATATCGATTTTTCAATATCGGTTTTTCAATATTTGATTTTCAATATCGGTTCTAATATCGGATTCAATATCGTTTTTTCAATATCGGTTTTGCAATATCAGTTATTCGATATAGGTTTTTCAATATCGGTTTTTCAACATCAGTATTTCAATATTTGGTTTTCAATATCGGTTTTTGAATATCGGTTTTTCAATATCGGTTTTTCAATATCGGTTCTAATATCGGTTTCAATATCAGTTTTTCGATATCAGTTTTTCAATATTTGTTTTTCAATATCGGTTTTTCAATATCGGTTCTAATATCGGTTTCAATATCGATTTTTCAATATCGGTTTTTCAATATTTGATTTTCAATATCGGTTCTAATATCGGATTCAATATCGTTTTTTCAATATCGGTTTTGCAATATCAGTTATTCGATATAGGTTTTTCAATATCGGTTTTTCAACATCAGTTTTTCAATATTTGTTTTTCAATATCGGTTTTTCAATATCGGTTCTAATATCGGTTTCAATATCGGTTTTTCAATATCAGTTTTTCAATATTTGGTTTTCATTATCGGTTTTTGAATATCGGTTCTATTATCGGATTCAATATCGGTTTTTCAATATCGGTTTTTCAATATCAGTTTTTCGATATCAGTTTTTCAATATTTGCTTTACAATATCGGTTTTTCAATATCGGTTCTAATATCGGTTTCAATATCGATTTTTCAATATCAGTTTTTCGATATAGGTTTTTCAATATCGGTTTTTCAATATCGGTTTTTCAATATCGGTTTTTCAATATCGGTTCTAATATCGGTTTCAATATCAGTTTTTCGATATCAGTTTTTCAATATTTGTTTTTCAATATCGGTTTTTCAATATCGGTTCTAATATCGGTTTCAATATCGATTTTTCAATATCAGTTTTTCGATATAGGTTTTTCAATATCGGTTTTTCAACATCAGTATTTCAATATTTGGTTTTCAATATCGGTTTTTGAATATCGGTTCTATTATCGGATTCAATATCGGTTTTTCAATATCGGTTTTTCAATATCAGTTTTTCGATATCAGTTTTTCAATATTTGTTTTTCAATATCGGTTCTAATATCGGTTTCAATATCGATTTTTCAATATCAGTTTTTCGATATAGGTTTTTCAATATCGGTTTTTCAATATCGGTTTTTCAATATCAGTTTTTCAATATTTGGTTTTCATTATCGGTTTTTGAATATCGGTTCTATTATCGGATTCAATATCGGTTTTTCAATAGCGGTTTTTCAATATCGGTTTTTCAATATCAGTTTTTCAATATTCGTTTTTCAATATCGGTTTTTGAATATTTGTTCTCCAATATCGGTTTTTGAATATCGGTTTTTCAATATCGGTTCTAATATCGGTTTCAATATCGATTTTTCAATATCAGTTTTTCGATATAGGTTTTTCAATATCGGTTTTTCAACATCAGTATTTCAATATTTGGTTTTCAATATCGGTTTTTGAATATCGGTTCTATTATCGGATTCAATATCGGTTTTTCAATATCGGTTTTTCAATATCAGTTTTTCAATATTTGGTTTTCATTATCGGTTTTTGAATATCGGTTCTATTATCGGATTCAATATCGGTTTTTCAATATCAGTTTTTCGATATCAGTTTTTCAATATTTGCTTTACAATATCGGTTTTTCAATATCGGTTCTAATATCGGTTTCAATATCGATTTTTCAATATCAGTTTTTCGATATAGGTTTTTCAATATCGGTTTTTCAATATCGGTTTTTCAATATCAGTTTTTCAATATTTGGTTTTCAATATCGGTTTTTGAATATCGGTATTTCAATATCGGTTTTTCAATATCGGTTCTAATATCGGATTCAATATCGGTTTTGCAATATCAGTTATTCGATATAGGTTTTTCAATATCGGTTTTTCAATAACGGTTTTTCAATATCGGTTTTTCAATATCAGTTTTTCAATATTTGTTCTCCAATATCGGTTTTTAAATATCGGTTCTCATATCGGATTCAATATCAGTTTTTCAATATCAGTTTTTCGATATAGGTTTTTCAATATCGGTTTTTCAATATCAGTATTTCAATATTTGGTTTTCAATATCGGTTTTTGAATATCGGTTCTATTATCGGATTCAATATCGGTTTTTCAATATCGGTTTTTCAATATCAGTTTTTCGATATCAGTTTTTCAATATTTGCTTTACAATATCGGTTTTTCAATATCGGTTCTAATATCGGTTTCAATATCGATTTTTCAATATCAGTTTTTCGATATAGGTTTTTCAATATCGGTTTTTCAATATCAGTTTTTCAATATTTGTTTTTCAATATCGGTTTTTCAATATCGGTTCTAATATCGGTTTCAATATCGATTTTTCAATATCAGTTTTTCGATATAGGTTTTTCAATATCGGTTTTTCAATATCGGTTTTTCAATATCAGTATTTCAATATTTGGTTTTCAATATCGGTTTTTGAATATCGGTTCTAATATCGGTTTCAATATCGGTTTTTCAATAGCGGTTTTTCAATATCGGTTTTTCAATATCAGTTTTTCAATATTTGTTCTACAATATCGGTTTTTGAATATCGGTTCTAATATCGGATTCAATATCGGTTTTTCAATATCGGTTTTTCAATATCAGTTTTTCGATATCAGTTTTTCAATATTTGTTTTTCAATATCGGTTTTTCAGTATCGGGTCTAATATCGGTTTCAATATCGATTTTTCAATATCAGTTTTTCGATATAGGTTTTTCAATATCGGTTTTTCAATATCGGTTTTTCAATATCAGTTTTTCAATATTTGGTTTTCATTATCGGTTTTTGAATATCGGTTCTATTATCGGATTCAATATCGGTTTTTCAATATCGGTTTTTCAATATCAGTTTTTCGATATCAGTTTTTCAATATTTGCTTTACAATATCGGTTTTTCAATATCGGTTCTAATATCGGTTTCAATATCGATTTTTCAATATCAGTTTTTCGATATAGGTTTTTCAATATCGGTTTTTCAATATCGGTTTTTCAATATCGGTTTTTCAATATCGGTTCTAATATCGGTTTCAATATCAGTTTTTCGATATAGGTTTTTCAATATCGGTTTTTCAATATCGGTTTTTCAATATCAGTTTTTCAATATTTGGTTTTCAATATCGGTTTTTGAATATCGGTTCTAATATCGGTTTCAATATCGGTTTTTCAATAGCGGTTTTTCAATATCGGTTTTTCAATATCAGTTTTTCAATATTCGTTTTTCAATATCGGTTTTTGAATATTTGTTCTCCAATATCGGTTTTTGAATATCGGTTTTTCAATATCGGTTCTAATATCGGATTCAATATCGGTTTTGCAATATCAGTTTTTCCATATAGGTTTTTCAATATCGGTATTTCAATATCGGTTTTTCAATATCGGTTCTAATATCGGATTCAATATCGGTTTTGCAATATCAGTTATTCGATATAGGTTTTTCAATATCGGTTTTTCAATATCGGTTATTCAATATCAGTTTTTCAATATTTGTTCTCCAATATCGGTTTTTGAATATCGGTTCTAATATCGGATTCAATATCGGTTTTTCAATATCGGTTTTTCAATATCAGTTTTTCGATATCAGTTTTTCAATATTTGTTTTTCAATATCGGTTTTTCAATATCGGTTCTAATATCGGTTTCAATATCGATTTTTCAATATCGGTTTTTCAATATTTGATTTTCAATATCGGTTCTAATATCGGATTCAATATCGTTTTTTCAATATCGGTTTTGCAATATCAGTTATTCGATATAGGTTTTTCAATATCGGTTTTTCAATATCGGTTTTTCAATATCGGTTTTGCAATATCAGTTTCTCAATATCAGTTTTTCGATATCAGTTTTTCAATATTTGTTTTTCAATATCGGTTTTTCAATATCGGTTTTTCAATATCGGTTTTTCAATATCAGTTTTTCAATATTCGTTCTCCAATATCGGTTTTTGAATATCGGTTCTAATATCGGATTTAATATCGGTTTTTCAATATCGGTTTTTCAATATCAGTTTTTCAATATTTGTTCTACAATATCGGTTTTTGAATATCGGTTCTAATATCGGATTCAATATCGGTTTTTCAATATCGGTTTTTCAATATCAGTT
This sequence comes from Andrena cerasifolii, assembly GCF_050908995.1. Lineage (NCBI taxonomy): Eukaryota > Metazoa > Arthropoda > Insecta > Hymenoptera > Andrenidae > Andrena > Andrena cerasifolii. The sequence goes on along the minus strand of NW_027486687.1, from coordinate 6,912 downwards.
TTTCGATATCAGTTTTTCAATATCAGTTTTTCGATATCAGTTTTTCAATATTTGTTTTTCAATATCGGTTTTTCAATATCGGTTCTAATATCGGTTTCAATATCGATTTTTCAATATCAGTTTTTCGATATAGGTTTTTCAATATCGGTTTTTCAACATCAGTATTTCAATATTTGGTTTTCAATATCGGTTTTTGAATATCGGTTCTATTATCGGATTCAATATCGGTTTTTCAATATCGGTTTTTCAATATCAGTTTTTCGATATCAGTTTTTCAATATTTGTTTTTCAATATCGGTTCTAATATCGGTTTCAATATCGATTTTTCAATATCAGTTTTTCGATATAGGTTTTTCAATATCGGTTTTTCAATATCGGTTTTTCAATATCAGTTTTTCAATATTTGGTTTTCATTATCGGTTTTTGAATATCGGTTCTATTATCGGATTCAATATCGGTTTTTCAATAGCGGTTTTTCAATATCGGTTTTTCAATATCAGTTTTTCAATATTCGTTTTTCAATATCGGTTTTTGAATATTTGTTCTCCAATATCGGTTTTTGAATATCGGTTTTTCAATATCGGTTCTAATATCGGTTTCAATATCGATTTTTCAATATCAGTTTTTCGATATAGGTTTTTCAATATCGGTTTTTCAACATCAGTATTTCAATATTTGGTTTTCAATATCGGTTTTTGAATATCGGTTCTATTATCGGATTCAATATCGGTTTTTCAATATCGGTTTTTCAATATCAGTTTTTCAATATTTGGTTTTCATTATCGGTTTTTGAATATCGGTTCTATTATCGGATTCAATATCGGTTTTTCAATATCAGTTTTTCGATATCAGTTTTTCAATATTTGCTTTACAATATCGGTTTTTCAATATCGGTTCTAATATCGGTTTCAATATCGATTTTTCAATATCAGTTTTTCGATATAGGTTTTTCAATATCGGTTTTTCAATATCGGTTTTTCAATATCAGTTTTTCAATATTTGGTTTTCAATATCGGTTTTTGAATATCGGTATTTCAATATCGGTTTTTCAATATCGGTTCTAATATCGGATTCAATATCGGTTTTGCAATATCAGTTATTCGATATAGGTTTTTCAATATCGGTTTTTCAATATCGGTTTTTCAATATCGGTTTTTCAATATCAGTTTTTCAATATTTGTTCTCCAATATCGGTTTTTAAATATCGGTTCTCATATCGGATTCAATATCAGTTTTTCAATATCAGTTTTTCGATATAGGTTTTTCAATATCGGTTTTTCAATATCAGTATTTCAATATTTGGTTTTCAATATCGGTTTTTGAATATCGGTTCTATTATCGGATTCAATATCGGTTTTTCAATATCGGTTTTTCAATATCAGTTTTTCGATATCAGTTTTTCAATATTTGCTTTACAATATCGGTTTTTCAATATCGGTTCTAATATCGGTTTCAATATCGATTTTTCAATATCAGTTTTTCGATATAGGTTTTTCAATATCGGTTTTTCAATATCAGTTTTTCAATATTTGTTCTCCAATATCGGTTTTTGAATATCGGTTCTAATATCGGTTTCAATATCGATTTTTCAATATCAGTTTTTCGATATAGGTTTTTCAATATCGGTTTTTCAATATCGGTTTTTCAATATCAGTTTTTCAATATTTGGTTTTCAATATCGGTTTTTGAATATCGGTTCTAATATCGGTTTCAATATCGGTTTTTCAATAGCGGTTTTTCAATATCGGTTTTTCAATATCAGTTTTTCAATATTTGTTCTCCAATATCGGTTTTTGAATATCGGTTCTAATATCGGATTCAATATCAGTTTTTCAATATCAGTTTTTCAATATTCGTTTTTCAATATCGGTTTTTGAATATTTGTTCTCCAATATCGGTTTTTGAATATCGGTTTTTCAATATCGGTTCTAATATCGGATTCAATATCGGTTTTTCAATATCAGTTTTTCAATATTTGGTTTTCAATATCGGTTTTTGAATATCGGTTCTAATATCGGATTCAATATCGGTTTTTCAATATCGGTTTTTCAATATCAGTTTTTCGATATCAGTTTTTCAATATTTGTTTTTCAATATCGGTTTTTCAATATCGGTTCTAATATCGGTTTCAATATCGATTTTTCAATATCAGTTATTCGATATAGGTTTTTCAATATCGGTTTTTCAATATCGGTTTTTCAATATCGGTTTTTCAATATCAGTTTTTCAATATTTGTTCTCCAATATCGGTTTTTGAATATCGGTTCTAATATCGGATTCAATATCGGTTTTTCAATATCGGTTTTTCAATATCAGTTTTTCGATATCAGTTTTTCAATATTTGTTTTTCAATATCGGTTTTTCAATATCGGTTCTAATATCGGTTTCAATATCGATTGTTCAATATCAGTTTTTCGATATAGGTTTTTCAATATCGGTTTTTCAATATCGGTTTTTCAATATCAGTTTTTCAATATCGGTTTTTGAATATCGGTTCTAATATCGGTTTCAATATCGATTTTTCAATATCGGTTTTTCAATATTTGTTTTTCAATATCGGTTCTAATATCGGATTCAATATCGTTTTTTCAATATCGGTTTTGCAATATCAGTTATTCGATATAGGTTTTTCAATATCGGTTTTTCAATATCGGTTTTTCAATATCGGTTTTGCAATATCAGTTTCTCAATATCAGTTTTTCGATATCAGTTTTTCAATATTTGTTTTTCAATATCGGTTTTTCAATATCGGTTTTTCAATATCGGTTTTTCAATATCAGTTTTTCAATATTCGTTCTCCAATATCGGTTTTTGAATATCGGTTCTAATATCGGATTTAATATCGGTTTTTCAATATCGGTTTTTCAATATCGGTTTTTCAATATCAGTTTTTCAATATTTGTTCTACAATATCGGTTTTTGAATATCGGTTCTAATATCGGATTCAATATCGGTTTTTCAATATCGGTTTTTCAATATCAGTTTTTCGATATCAGTTTTTCAATATCAGTTTTTCGATATCAGTTTTTCAATATTTGTTTTTCAATATCGGTTTTTCAATATCGGTTCTAATATCGGTTTCAATATCGATTTTTCAATATCAGTTTTTCGATATAGGTTTTTCAATATCGGCTTTTCAATATCGGTTTTTCAATATCAGTTTTTCAATATTTGGTTTTCATTATCGGTTTTTGAATATCGGTTCTATTATCGGATTCAATATCGGTTTTGCAATATCAGTTATTCGATATAGGTTTTTCAATATCGGTTTTTCAATATCGGTTTTGCAATATCAGTTATTCGATATAGGTTTTTCAATATCGGTTTTTCAATATCGGTTTTTCAATATCGGTTTTGCAATATCAGTTTCTCAATATCAGTTTTTCGATATCAGTTTTTCAATATTTGTTTTTCAATATCGGTTTTTCAATATCGGTTTTTCAATATCGGTTTTTCAATATCAGTTTTTCAATATTCGTTCTCCAATATCGGTTTTTGAATATCGGTTCTAATATCGGATTTAATATCGGTTTTTCAATATCGGTTTTTCAATATCGGTTTTTCAATATCAGTTTTTCAATATTTGTTCTACAATATCGGTTTTTGAATATCGGTTCTAATATCGGATTCAATATCGGTTTTTCAATATCGGTTTTTCAATATCAGTTTTTCGATATCAGTTTTTCAATATCAGTTTTTCGATATCAGTTTTTCAATATTTGTTTTTCAATATCGGTTTTTCAATATCGGTTCTAATATCGGTTTCAATATCGATTTTTCAATATCAGTTTTTCGATATAGGTTTTTCAATATCGGTTTTTCAATATCGGTTTTTCAATATCAGTTTTTCAATATTTGGTTTTCATTATCGGTTTTTGAATATCGGTTCTATTATCGGATTCAATATCGGTTTTGCAATATCAGTTATTCGATATAGGTTTTTCAATATCGGTTTTTCAATATCGGTTTTTCAATATCGGTTTTTCAATATCAGTTTTTCAATATTTGTTCTACAATATCGGTTTTTGAATATCGGTTCTAATATCGGATTCAATATCGGTTTTTCAATATCAGTTTTTCAATATTTGGTTTTCATTATCGGTTTTTGAATATCGGTTCTATTATCGGATTCAATATCGGTTTTTCAATATCGGTTTTTCAATATCAGTTTTTCGATATCAGTTTTTCAATATTTGCTTTACAATATCGGTTTTTCAATATCGGTTCTAATATCGGTTTCAATATCGATTTTTCAATATCAGTTTTTCGATATAGGTTTTTCAATATCGGTTTTTCAATATCGGTTTTTCAATATCGGTTTTTCAATATCGGTTCTAATATCGGTTTCAATATCAGTTTTTCGATATAGGTTTTTCAATATCGGTTTTTCAATATCGGTTTTTCAATATCAGTTTTTCAATATTTGGTTTTCAATATCGGTTTTTGAATATCGGTTCTAATATCGGTTTCAATATCGGTTTTTCAATAGCGGTTTTTCAATATCGGTTTTTCAATATCAGTTTTTCAATATTCGTTTTTCAATATCGGTTTTTGAATATTTGTTCTCCAATATCGGTTTTTGAATATCGGTTTTTCAATATCGGTTCTAATATCGGATTCAATATCGGTTTTGCAATATCAGTTTTTCCATATAGGTTTTTCAATATCGGTATTTCAATATCGGTTTTTCAATATCGGTTCTAATATCGGATTCAATATCGGTTTTGCAATATCAGTTATTCGATATAGGTTTTTCAATATCGGTTTTTCAATATCGGTTTTTCAATATCAGTTTTTCAATATTTGTTCTCCAATATCGGTTTTTGAATATCGGTTCTAATATCGGATTCAATATCGGTTTTTCAATATCGGTTTTTCAATATCAGTTTTTCGATATCAGTTTTTCAATATTTGTTTTTCAATATCGGTTTTTCAATATCGGTTCTAATATCGGTTTCAATATCGATTTTTCAATATCGGTTTTTCAATATTTGATTTTCAATATCGGTTCTAATATCGGATTCAATATCGTTTTTTCAATATCGGTTTTGCAATATCAGTTATTCGATATAGGTTTTTCAATATCGGTTTTTCAATATCGGTTTTTCAATATCGGTTTTGCAATATCAGTTTCTCAATATCAGTTTTTCGATATCAGTTTTTCAATATTTGTTTTTCAATATCGGTTTTTCAATATCGGTTTTTCAATATCGGTTTTTCAATATCACTTTTTCAATATTCGTTCTCCAATATCGGTTTTTGAATATCGGTTCTAATATCGGATTTAATATCGGTTTTTCAATATCGGTTTTTCAATATCAGTTTTTCAATATTTGTTCTACAATATCGGTTTTTGAATATCGGTTCTAATATCGGATTCAATATCGGTTTTTCAATATCGGTTTTTCAATATCAGTTTTTCGATATCAGTTTTTCAATATCAGTTTTTCGATATCAGTTTTTCAATATTTGTTTTTCAATATCGGTTTTTCAATATCGGTTCTAATATCGGTTTCAATATCGATTTTTCAATATCAGTTTTTCGATATAGGTTTTTCAATATCGGTTTTTCAACATCAGTATTTCAATATTTGGTTTTCAATATCGGTTTTTGAATATCGGTTCTATTATCGGATTCAATATCGGTTTTTCAATAGCGGTTTTTCAATATCGGTTTTTCAATATCAGTTTTTCAATATTTGGTTTTCATTATCGGTTTTTGAATATCGGTTCTATTATCGGATTCAATATCGGTTTTTCAATAGCGGTTTTTCAATATCGGTTTTTCAATATCAGTTTTTCAATATTCGTTTTTCAATATCGGTTTTTGAATATTTGTTCTCCAATATCGGTTTTTGAATATCGGTTTTTCAATATCGGTTCTAATATCGGTTTCAATATCGATTTTTCAATATCAGTTTTTCGATATAGGTTTTTCAATATCGGTTTTTCAACATCAGTATTTCAATATTTGGTTTTCAATATCGGTTTTTGAATATCGGTTCTATTATCGGATTCAATATCGGTTTTTCAATATCGGTTTTTCAATATCAGTTTTTCAATATTTGGTTTTCATTATCGGTTTTTGAATATCAGTTTTTCGATATAGGTTTTTCAATATCGGTTTTTCAATATCAGTATTTCAATATTTGGTTTTCAATATCGGTTTTTGAATATCGGTTCTATTATCGGATTCAATATCGTTTTTTCAATATCGGTTTTGCAATATCAGTTATTCGATATAGGTTTTTCAATATCGGTTTTTCAATATCGGTTTTTCAATATCGGTTTTGCAATATCAGTTTCTCAATATCAGTTTTTCGATATCAGTTTTTCAATATTTGTTTTTCAATATCGGTTTTTCAATATCGGTTTTTCAATATCGGTTTTTCAATATCACTTTTTCAATATTCGTTCTCCAATATCGGTTTTTGAATATCGGTTCTAATATCGGATTTAATATCGGTTTTTCAATATCGGTTTTTCAATATCAGTTTTTCAATATTTGTTCTACAATATCGGTTTTTGAATATCGGTTCTAATATCGGATTCAATATCGGTTTTTCAATATCGGTTTTTCAATATCAGTTTTTCGATATCAGTTTTTCAATATCAGTTTTTCGATATCAGTTTTTCAATATTTGTTTTTCAATATCGGTTTTTCAATATCGGTTCTAATATCGGTTTCAATATCGATTTTTCAATATCAGTTTTTCGATATAGGTTTTTCAATATCGGTTTTTCAACATCAGTATTTCAATATTTGGTTTTCAATATCGGTTTTTGAATATCGGTTCTATTATCGGATTCAATATCGGTTTTTCAATAGCGGTTTTTCAATATCGGTTTTTCAATATCAGTTTTTCAATATTTGGATTTCATTATCGGTTTTTGAATATCGGTTCTATTATC
>NW_027486686.1:0-20799 GCF_050908995.1 Andrena cerasifolii | reverse complement strand
CCTCTTATTTGCAACTTTAAGGCGATCCCTTTGAAGCTGAAATTTAGTATACCTCTTTCCACTTCATGTTCTCCTCATATATTGGCCAAAATCTGGCGAAAATTTCGAGAATACACAAAATTGAGCTTTGTAACAGGACAACATGCCGTTGAAAGAGATGGAACAATGTAACGTCTCTGGAGAGCAAATCAAAAAGCGAGAAGTGGCGCAGATATTTCGAGACAGTGACTCTTTAACGAAGACACGCAGAATTTTCGAACGCCTCTTGAAAGACCTGCGCCTCTTATTTGCAACTTTAAGGCGATCCCTTTGAAGCTGAAATTTAGTATACCTCTTTCCACTTCATTTTCTCCTGATATATTGGCCAAAATCTGGCGAAAATTTCGAGAATACACAAAATTGAGCTTTGTAACAGCACAACATGCCGTTGAAAGAGATGGAACAAAGTAACGTCTCTGGAGAGCAAATCAAAGAGCGAGAAGTGGCGCAGGTGTTTCGAGACAGTGATTGTTTAACAACGAGACGCAGAATTTTCGAACGTCTCTTGAAAGGCCTGCGCCTCTTATTTGCAACTTTAAGGCGATGCCTTTGAAGCTGAAATTTAGTATACCTCTTTCCACTTCATGTTCTCCTGATATAATGGCCAAAATCTGGCGAAAATTTTCAGAATGCACAAAATTGTGCTTTGTAACAGGAGAACATGCCGTCGAAAGAGATGGCACAAAGTAACGTCTCTGGAGAGCAAATCAAAGAGCGAGAAGTGGCGCAGGTGTTTCGAGACAGTGATTGTTTAACAACGAGACGCAGAATTTTCGAACGCCTCTTGAAAGGCCTGCGCCTCTTATTTGCAACTTTAAGGCGATGCCTTTGAAGCTGAAATTTAGTATACCTCTTTCCACTTCATGTTCTCCTGATATATTGGCCAAAATCTGGCGAAAATTTTCAGAATGCACAAAATTGTGCTTTGTAACAGGACAACATGCCGTTGAAAGAGATGGAACAAAGTAACGTCTCCGGAGAGCAAATCAAAGAGCGAGAAGTGGCGCAGATATTTCGAGACAGTGACTGTTTAACGAAGACACGCAGAATTTTCGAACGCCTCTTGAAAGACCTGCGCCTCTTATTTGCAACTTTAAGGCGATCCCTTTGAAGCTGAAATTTAGTATACCTCTTTCCACTTCATTTTCTCCTGATATATTGGCCAAAATCTGGCGAAAATTTCGAGAATACACAAAATTGAGCTTTGTAACAGGACAACATGCCGTTGAAAGAGATGGAACAAAGCAACGTCTCTGGAGAGCAAATCAAAGAGCGAGAAGTGGCGCAGATATTTCGAGACAGTGACTCTTTAACGAAGACACGCAGAATTTTCGAACGCCTCTTGAAAGACCTGCGCCTCTTATTTGCAACTTTAAGGCGATGCCTTTGAAGCTGAAATTTAGTATACCTCTTTCCACTTCATTTTCTCCTGATATATTGGCCAAAATCTGGCGAAAATTTCGAGCGTACACAAAATTGAGCTTTGTAACAGCACAACATGCCGCTGAAAGAGATGGAACAAAGTAACGTCTCTGGAGAGCAAATCAAAGAGCGAGAAGTGGCGCAGGTGTTTCGAGACAGTGATTGTTTAACAACGAGACGCAGAATTTTCGAACGTCTCTTGAAAGGCCTGCGCCTCTTATTTGCAACTTTAAGGCGATGCCTTTGAAGCTGAAATTTAGTATACCTCTTTCCACTTCATGTTCTCCTGATATAATGGCCAAAATCTGGCGAAAATTTTCAGAATGCACAAAATTGTGCTTTGTAACAGGAGAACATGCCGTCGAAAGAGATGGCACAAAGTAACGTCTCCGGACAGCAAACGAAAGAGCGAGAAGTGGCGCAGGTGTTTCGAGACTGTGACTGTTTAACGAAGAGACGCAGAATTTTCGAACGCCTCTTGAAAGGCCTGCGCCTCTTATTTGCAACTTTAAGGCGATGCCTTTGAAGCTGAAATTTAGTATACCTCTTTCCACTTCATGTTCTCCTGATATATTGGCCAAAATCTGGCGAAAATTTTCAGAATGCACAAAATTGTGCTTTGTAACAGGAGAACATGCCGTCGAAAGTGATGGCACAAAGTAACGTCTCCGGAGAGCAAATCAAAGAGCGAGAAGTGGCGCAGATATTTCGAGACAGTGACTGTTTAACGAAGACACGCAGAATTTTCGAACGCCTCTTGAAAGACCTGCGCCTCTTATTTGCAACTTTAAGGCGATCCCTTTGAAGCTGAAATTTAGTATACCTCTTTCCACTTCATGTTCTCCTCATATATTGGCCAAAATCTGGCGAAAATTTCGAGAATACACAAAATTGAGCTTTGTAACAGGACAACATGCCGTTGAAAGAGATGGAACAATGTAACGTCTCTGGAGAGCAAATCAAAAAGCGAGAAGTGGCGCAGATATTTCGAGACAGTGACTCTTTAACGAAGACACGCAGAATTTTCGAACGCCTCTTGAAAGACCTGCGCCTCTTATTTGCAACTTTAAGGCGATCCCTTTGAAGCTGAAATTTAGTACACCTCTTTCCACTTCATTTTCTCCTGATATATTGGCCAAAATCTGGCGAAAATTTCGAGAATACACAAAATTGAGCTTTGTAACAGCACAACATGCCGTTGAAAGAGATGGAACAAAGTAACGTCTCTGGAGAGCAAATCAAAGAGCGAGAAGTGGCGCAGGTGTTTCGAGACAGTGATTGTTTAACAACGAGACGCAGAATTTTCGAACGTCTCTTGAAAGGCCTGCGCCTCTTATTTGCAACTTTAAGGCGATGCCTTTGAAGCTGAAATTTAGTATACCTCTTTCCACTTCATGTTCTCCTGATATAATGGCCAAAATCTGGCGAAAATTTTCAGAATGCACAAAATTGTGCTTTGTAACAGGAGAACATGCCGTCGAAAGAGATGGCACAAAGTAACGTCTCCGGACAGCAAACGAAAGAGCGAGAAGTGGCGCAGGTGTTTCGAGACAGTGACTGTTTAACGAAGAGACGCAGAATTTTCGAACGCCTCTTGAAAGGCCTGCGCCTCTTATTTGCAACTTTAAGGCGATGCCTTTGAAGCTGAAATTTAGTATACCTCTTTCCACTTCATGTTCTCCTGATATATTGGCCAAAATCTGGCGAAAATTTTCAGAATGCACAAAATTGTGCTTTGTAACAGGAGAACATGCCGTCGAAAGTGATGGCACAAAGTAACGTCTCCGGAGAGCAAATCAAAGAGCGAGAAGTGGCGCAGATATTTCGAGACAGTGACTGTTTAACGAAGACACGCAGAATTTTCGAACGCCTCTTGAAAGACCTGCGCCTCTTATTTGCAACTTTAAGGCGATCCCTTTGAAGCTGAAATTTAGTATACCTCTTTCCACTTCATGTTCTCCTCATATATTGGCCAAAATCTGGCGAAAATTTCGAGAATACACAAAATTGAGCTTTGTAACAGGACAACATGCCGTTGAAAGAGATGGAACAATGTAACGTCTCTGGAGAGCAAATCAAAAAGCGAGAAGTGGCGCAGGTGTTTCGAGACAGTGACTGTTTAACGAAGAGACGCAGAATTTTCGAACGCCTCTTGAAAGACCTGCGCCTCTTATTTGCAACTTTAAGGCGATCCCTTTGAAGCTGAAATTTAGTATACCTCTTTCCACTTCATGTTCTCCTGATATATTGGCCAAAATCTGGCGAAAATTTTCAGAATGCACAAAATTGGGCTTTGTAACAGGAGAACATGCCGTCGAAAGGGATGGCACAAAAAAACGTCTCCGGAGTGCAAATCAAAGAGTGGCGCAGATGTTTCGAGACAGTGACTGTTTAACGAAGAGACGCAGAATTTTCGAACGCCTCTTGAAAGGCCTGCGCCTCTTATTTGCAACTTTAAGGCGATGCCTTTGAAGCTGAAATTTAGTATACCTCTTTCCACTTCATGTTCTCCTGATATATTGGCCAAAATCTGGCGAAAATTTCGAGAGTACACAAAATTGAGCTTTGTAACAGCACAACATGCCGTTGAAAGAGATGGAACAAAGTAACGTCACTGGAGAGCAAATCAAAGAGCGAGAAGTGGCGCAGGTGTTTCGAGACAGTGATTGTTTAACAACGAGACGCAGAATTTTCGAACGTCTCTTGAAAGGCCTGCGCCTCTTATTTGCAACTTTAAGGCGATGCCTTTGAAGCTGAAATTTAGTATACCTCTTTCCACTTCATGTTCTCCTGATATAATGGCCAAAATCTGGCGAAAATTTTCAGAATGCACAAAATTGTGCTTTGTAACAGGAGAACATGCCGTCGAAAGAGATGGCACAAAGTAACGTCTCCGGACAGCAAACGAAAGAGCGAGAAGTGGCGCAGGTGTTTCGAGACAGTGACTGTTTAACGAAGAGACGCAGAATTTTCGAACGCCTCTTGAAAGACCTGCGCCTCTTATTTGCAACTTTAAGGCGATCCCTTTGAAGCTGAAATTTAGTATACCTCTTTCCACTTCATGTTCTCCTGATATATTGGCCAAAATCTGGCGAAAATTTCGAGAATACACAAAATTGAGCTTTGTAACAGCACAACATGCCGTTGAAAGAGATGGAACAAAGTAACGTCTCTGGAGAGCAAATCAAAAAGCGAGAAGTGGCGCAGGTGTTTCGAGACAGTGACTGTTTAACGAAGACACGCAGAATTTTCGAACGCCTCTTGAAAGACCTGCGCCTCTTATTTGCAACTTTAAGGCGATCCCTTTGAAGCTGAAATTTAGTACACCTCTTTCCACTTCATTTTCTCCTGATATATTGGCCAAAATCTGGCGAAAATTTCGAGAATACACAAAATTGAGCTTTGTAACAGGACAACATGCCGTTGAAAGAGATGGAACAAAGCAACGTCTCCGGAGAGCAAATCAAAGAGCGAGAAGTGGCGCAGATATTTCGAGACAGTGACTCTTTAACGAAGACACGCAGAATTTTCGAACGCCTCTTGAAAGACCTGCGCCTCTTATTTGCAACTTTAAGGCGATGCCTTTGAAGCTGAAATTTAGTATACCTCTTTCCACTTCATGTTCTCCTGATATATTGGCCAAAATCTGGCGAAAATTTTCAGAATGCACAAAATTGGGCTTTGTAACAGGAGAACATGCCGTCGAAAGGGATGGCACAAAAAAACGTCTCCGGAGTGCAAATCAAAGAGTGGCGCAGATGTTTCGAGACAGTGACTGTTTAACGAAGAGACGCAGAATTTTCGAACGCCTCTTGAAAGGCCTGCGCCTCTTATTTGCAACTTTAAGGCGATGCCTTTGAAGCTGAAATTTAGTATACCTCTTTCCACTTCATGTTCTCCTGATATAATGGCCAAAATCTGGCGAAAATTTTCAGAATGCACAAAATTGTGCTTTGTAACAGGAGAACATGCCGTCGAAAGAGATGGCACAAAGTAACGTCTCCGGACAGCAAACGAAAGAGCGAGAAGTGGCGCAGGTGTTTCGAGACAGTGACTGTTTAACGAAGAGACGCAGAATTTTCGAACGCCTCTTGAAAGGCCTGCGCCTCTTATTTGCAACTTTAAGGCGATGCCTTTGAAGCTGAAATTTAGTATACCTCTTTCCACTTCATGTTCTCCTGATATATTGGCCAAAATCTGGCGAAAATTTTCAGAATGCACAAAATTGTGCTTTGTAACAGGAGAACATGCCGTTGAAAGAGATGGAACAAAGTAACGTCTCTGGAGAGCAAATCAAAAAGCGAGAAGTGGCGCAGGTGTTTCGAGACAGTGACTGTTTAACGAAGAGACGCAGAATTTTCGAACGCCTCTTGAAAGACCTGCGCCTCTTATTTGCAACTTTAAGGCGATCCCTTTGAAGCTGAAATTTAGTATACCTCTTTCCACTTCATGTTCTCCTGATATATTGGCCAAAATCTGGCGAAAATTTTCAGAATGCACAAAATTGGGCTTTGTAACAGGAGAACATGCCGTCGAAAGGGATGGCACAAAGTAACGTCTCCGGAGTGCAAATCAAAGAGTGGCGCAGATGTTTCGAGACAGTGACTGTTTAACGAAGAGACGCAGAATTTTCGAACGCCTCTTGAAAGGCCTGCGCCTCTTATTTGCAACTTTAAGGCGATGCCTTTGAAGCTGAAATTTAGTATACCTCTTTCCACTTCATTTTCTCCTGATATATTGGCCAAAATCTGGCGAAAATTTCGAGAATACACAAAATTGAGCTTTGTAACAGCACAACATGCCGTTGAAAGAGATGGAACAAAGTAACGTCTCTGGAGAGCAAATCAAAAAGCGAGAAGTGGCGCAGGTGTTTCGAGACAGTGACTGTTTAACGAAGACACGCAGAATTTTCGAACGCCTCTTGAAAGACCTGCGCCTCTTATTTGCAACTTTAAGGCGATCCCTTTGAAGCTGAAATTTAGTACACCTCTTTCCACTTCATTTTCTCCTGATATATTGGCCAAAATCTGGCGAAAATTTCGAGAATACACAAAATTGAGCTTTGTAACAGGACAACATGCCGTTGAAAGAGATGGAACAAAGCAACGTCTCTGGAGAGCAAATCAAAGAGCGAGAAGTGGCGCAGATATTTCGAGACAGTGACTCTTTAACGAAGACACGCAGAATTTTCGAACGCCTCTTGAAAGACCTGCGCCTCTTATTTGCAACTTTAAGGCGATGCCTTTGAAGCTGAAATTTAGTATACCTCTTTCCACTTCATTTTCTCCTGATATATTGGCCAAAATCTGGCGAAAATTTCGAGAATACACAAAATTGAGCTTTGTAACAGGACAACATGCCGTTGAAAGAGATGGAACAATGTAACGTCTCTGGAGAGCAAATCAAAAAGCGAGAAGTGGCGCAGATATTTCGAGACAGTGACTCTTTAACGAAGACACGCAGAATTTTCGAACGCCTCTTGAAAGACCTGCGCCTCTTATTTGCAACTTTAAGGCGATCCCTTTGAAGCTGAAATTTAGTATACCTCTTTCCACTTCATGTTCTCCTCATATATTGGCCAAAATCTGGCGAAAATTTCGAGAATACACAAAATTGAGCTTTGTAACAGGACAACATGCCGTTGAAAGAGATGGAACAATGTAACGTCTCTGGAGAGCAAATCAAAAAGCGAGAAGTGGCGCAGATATTTCGAGACAGTGACTCTTTAACGAAGACACGCAGAATTTTCGAACGCCTCTTGAAAGACCTGCGCCTCTTATTTGCAACTTTAAGGCGATCCCTTTGAAGCTGAAATTTAGTATACCTCTTTCCACTTCATTTTCTCCTGATATATTGGCCAAAATCTGGCGAAAATTTCGAGAATACACAAAATTGAGCTTTGTAACAGCACAACATGCCGTTGAAAGAGATGGAACAAAGTAACGTCTCTGGAGAGCAAATCAAAGAGCGAGAAGTGGCGCAGGTGTTTCGAGACAGTGATTGTTTAACAACGAGACGCAGAATTTTCGAACGTCTCTTGAAAGGCCTGCGCCTCTTATTTGCAACTTTAAGGCGATGCCTTTGAAGCTGAAATTTAGTATACCTCTTTCCACTTCATGTTCTCCTGATATAATGGCCAAAATCTGGCGAAAATTTTCAGAATGCACAAAATTGTGCTTTGTAACAGGAGAACATGCCGTCGAAAGAGATGGCACAAAGTAACGTCTCTGGAGAGCAAATCAAAGAGCGAGAAGTGGCGCAGGTGTTTCGAGACAGTGATTGTTTAACAACGAGACGCAGAATTTTCGAACGCCTCTTGAAAGGCCTGCGCCTCTTATTTGCAACTTTAAGGCGATGCCTTTGAAGCTGAAATTTAGTATACCTCTTTCCACTTCATGTTCTCCTGATATATTGGCCAAAATCTGGCGAAAATTTTCAGAATGCACAAAATTGTGCTTTGTAACAGGACAACATGCCGTTGAAAGAGATGGAACAAAGTAACGTCTCCGGAGAGCAAATCAAAGAGCGAGAAGTGGCGCAGATATTTCGAGACAGTGACTGTTTAACGAAGGCACGCAGAATTTTCGAACGCCTCTTGAAAGACCTGCGCCTCTTATTTGCAACTTTAAGGCGATCCCTTTGAAGCTGAAATTTAGTATACCTCTTTCCACTTCATTTTCTCCTGATATATTGGCCAAAATCTGGCGAAAATTTCGAGAATACACAAAATTGAGCTTTGTAACACGACAACATGCCGTTGAAAGAGATGGAACAAAGCAACGTCTCTGGAGAGCAAATCAAAGAGCGAGAAGTGGCGCAGATATTTCGAGACAGTGACTCTTTAACGAAGACACGCAGAATTTTCGAACGCCTCTTGAAAGACCTGCGCCTCTTATTTGCAACTTTAAGGCGATGCCTTTGAAGCTGAAATTTAGTATACCTCTTTCCACTTCATTTTCTCCTGATATATTGGCCAAAATCTGGCGAAAATTTCGAGCGTACACAAAATTGAGCTTTGTAACAGCACAACATGCCGCTGAAAGAGATGGAACAAAGTAACGTCTCTGGAGAGCAAATCAAAGAGCGAGAAGTGGCGCAGGTGTTTCGAGACAGTGATTGTTTAACAACGAGACGCAGAATTTTCGAACGTCTCTTGAAAGGCCTGCGCCTCTTATTTGCAACTTTAAGGCGATGCCTTTGAAGCTGAAATTTAGTATACCTCTTTCCACTTCATGTTCTCCTGATATAATGGCCAAAATCTGGCGAAAATTTTCAGAATGCACAAAATTGTGCTTTGTAACAGGAGAACATGCCGTCGAAAGAGATGGCACAAAGTAACGTCTCCGGACAGCAAACGAAAGAGCGAGAAGTGGCGCAGGTGTTTCGAGACTGTGACTGTTTAACGAAGAGACGCAGAATTTTCGAACGCCTCTTGAAAGGCCTGCGCCTCTTATTTGCAACTTTAAGGCGATGCCTTTGAAGCTGAAATTTAGTATACCTCTTTCCACTTCATGTTCTCCTGATATATTGGCCAAAATCTGGCGAAAATTTTCAGAATGCACAAAATTGGGCTTTGTAATAGGAGAACATGCCGTCGAAAGAGATGGCACAAAGTAACGTCTCCGGACAGCAAACGAAAGAGCGAGAAGTGGCGCAGGTGTTTCGAGACAGTGACTGTTTAACGAAGAGACGCAGAATTTTCGAACGCCTCTTGAAAGACCTGCGCCTCTTATTTGCAACTTTAAGGCGATCCCTTTGAAGCTGAAATTTAGTATACCTCTTTCCACTTCATGTTCTCCTCATATATTGGCCAAAATCTGGCGAAAATTTCGAGAATACACAAAATTGAGCTTTGTAACAGGACAACATGCCGTTGAAAGAGATGGAACAATGTAACGTCTCTGGAGAGCAAATCAAAAAGCGAGAAGTGGCGCAGGTGTTTCGAGACAGTGACTGTTTAACGAAGAGACGCAGAATTTTCGAACGCCTCTTGAAAGACCTGCGCCTCTTATTTGCAACTTTAAGGCGATCCCTTTGAAGCTGAAATTTAGTATACCTCTTTCCACTTCATGTTCTCCTGATATATTGGCCAAAATCTGGCGAAAATTTCGAGCGTACACAAAATTGAGCTTTGTAACAGCACAACATGCCGCTGAAAGAGATGGAACAAAGTAACGTCTCTGGAGAGCAAATCAAAGAGCGAGAAGTGGCGCAGGTGTTTCGAGACAGTGACTGTTTAACGAAGACACGCAGAATTTTCGAACGCCTCTTGAAAGACCTGCGCCTCTTATTTGCAACTTTAAGGCGATCCCTTTGAAGCTGAAATTTAGTATACCTCTTTCCACTTCATGTTCTCCTCATATATTGGCCAAAATCTGGCGAAAATTTCGAGAATACACAAAATTGAGCTTTGTAACAGGACAACATGCCGTTGAAAGAGATGGAACAAAGCAACGTCTCTGGAGAGCAAATCAAAGAGCGAGAAGTGGCGCAGATATTTCGAGACAGTGACTCTTTAACGAAGACACGCAGAATTTTCGAACGCCTCTTGAAAGACCTGCGCCTCTTATTTGCAACTTTAAGGCGATGCCTTTGAAGCTGAAATTTAGTATACCTCTTTCCACTTCATTTTCTCCTGATATATTGGCCAAAATCTGGCGAAAATTTCGAGAATACACAAAATTGAGCTTTGTAACAGGACAACATGCCGTTGAAAGAGATGGAACAATGTAACGTCTCTGGAGAGCAAATCAAAAAGCGAGAAGTGGCGCAGATATTTCGAGACAGTGACTCTTTAACGAAGACACGCAGAATTTTCGAACGCCTCTTGAAAGACCTGCGCCTCTTATTTGCAACTTTAAGGCGATCCCTTTGAAGCTGAAATTTAGTATACCTCTTTCCACTTCATGTTCTCCTCATATATTGGCCAAAATCTGGCGAAAATTTCGAGAATACACAAAATTGAGCTTTGTAACAGGACAACATGCCGTTGAAAGAGATGGAACAATGTAAGGTCTCTGGAGAGCAAATCAAAAAGCGAGAAGTGGCGCAGATATTTCGAGACAGTGACACTTTAACGAAGACACGCAGAATTTTCGAACGCCTCTTGAAAGACCTGCGCCTCTTATTTGCAACTTTAAGGCGATCCCTTTGAAGCTGAAATTTAGTATACCTCTTTCCACTTCATTTTCTCCTGATATATTGGCCAAAATCTGGCGAAAATTTCGAGAATACACAAAATTGAGCTTTGTAACAGGACAACATGCCGTTGAAAGAGATGGAACAAAGCAACGTCTCTGGAGAGCAAATCAAAGAGCGAGAAGTGGCGCAGATATTTCGAGACAGTGACTCTTTAACGAAGACACGCAGAATTTTCGAACGCCTCTTGAAAGACCTGCGCCTCTTATTTGCAACTTTAAGGCGATCCCTTTGAAGCTGAAATTTAGTATACCTCTTTCCACTTCATGTTCTCCTCATATATTGGCCAAAATCTGGCGAAAATTTCGAGAATACACAAAATTGAGCTTTGTAACAGGACAACATGCCGTTGAAAGAGATGGAACAATGTAACGTCTCTGGAGAGCAAATCAAAAAGCGAGAAGTGGCGCAGATATTTCGAGACAGTGACTCTTTAACGAAGACACGCAGAATTTTCGAACGCCTCTTGAAAGACCTGCGCCTCTTATTTGCAACTTTAAGGCGATCCCTTTGAAGCTGAAATTTAGTATACCTCTTTCCACTTCATTTTCTCCTGATATATTGGCCAAAATCTGGCGAAAATTTCGAGAATACACAAAATTGAGCTTTGTAACAGCACAACATGCCGTTGAAAGAGATGGAACAAAGTAACGTCTCTGGAGAGCAAATCAAAGAGCGAGAAGTGGCGCAGGTGTTTCGAGACAGTGATTGTTTAACAACGAGACGCAGAATTTTCGAACGTCTCTTGAAAGGCCTGCGCCTCTTATTTGCAACTTTAAGGCGATGCCTTTGAAGCTGAAATTTAGTATACCTCTTTCCACTTCATGTTCTCCTGATATAATGGCCAAAATCTGGCGAAAATTTTCAGAATGCACAAAATTGTGCTTTGTAACAGGAGAACATGCCGTCGAAAGAGATGGCACAAAGTAACGTCTCTGGAGAGCAAATCAAAGAGCGAGAAGTGGCGCAGGTGTTTCGAGACAGTGATTGTTTAACAACGAGACGCAGAATTTTCGAACGCCTCTTGAAAGGCCTGCGCCTCTTATTTGCAACTTTAAGGCGATGCCTTTGAAGCTGAAATTTAGTATACCTCTTTCCACTTCATGTTCTCCTGATATATTGGCCAAAATCTGGCGAAAATTTTCAGAATGCACAAAATTGTGCTTTGTAACAGGACAACATGCCGTTGAAAGAGATGGAACAAAGTAACGTCTCCGGAGAGCAAATCAAAGAGCGAGAAGTGGCGCAGATATTTCGAGACAGTGACTGTTTAACGAAGGCACGCAGAATTTTCGAACGCCTCTTGAAAGACCTGCGCCTCTTATTTGCAACTTTAAGGCGATCCCTTTGAAGCTGAAATTTAGTATACCTCTTTCCACTTCATTTTCTCCTGATATATTGGCCAAAATCTGGCGAAAATTTCGAGAATACACAAAATTGAGCTTTGTAACACGACAACATGCCGTTGAAAGAGATGGAACAAAGCAACGTCTCTGGAGAGCAAATCAAAGAGCGAGAAGTGGCGCAGATATTTCGAGACAGTGACTCTTTAACGAAGACACGCAGAATTTTCGAACGCCTCTTGAAAGACCTGCGCCTCTTATTTGCAACTTTAAGGCGATGCCTTTGAAGCTGAAATTTAGTATACCTCTTTCCACTTCATTTTCTCCTGATATATTGGCCAAAATCTGGCGAAAATTTCGAGCGTACACAAAATTGAGCTTTGTAACAGCACAACATGCCGCTGAAAGAGATGGAACAAAGTAACGTCTCTGGAGAGCAAATCAAAGAGCGAGAAGTGGCGCAGGTGTTTCGAGACAGTGATTGTTTAACAACGAGACGCAGAATTTTCGAACGTCTCTTGAAAGGCCTGCGCCTCTTATTTGCAACTTTAAGGCGATGCCTTTGAAGCTGAAATTTAGTATACCTCTTTCCACTTCATGTTCTCCTGATATAATGGCCAAAATCTGGCGAAAATTTTCAGAATGCACAAAATTGTGCTTTGTAACAGGAGAACATGCCGTCGAAAGAGATGGCACAAAGTAACGTCTCCGGACAGCAAACGAAAGAGCGAGAAGTGGCGCAGGTGTTTCGAGACTGTGACTGTTTAACGAAGAGACGCAGAATTTTCGAACGCCTCTTGAAAGGCCTGCGCCTCTTATTTGCAACTTTAAGGCGATGCCTTTGAAGCTGAAATTTAGTATACCTCTTTCCACTTCATGTTCTCCTGATATATTGGCCAAAATCTGGCGAAAATTTTCAGAATGCACAAAATTGGGCTTTGTAATAGGAGAACATGCCGTCGAAAGAGATGGCACAAAGTAACGTCTCCGGACAGCAAACGAAAGAGCGAGAAGTGGCGCAGGTGTTTCGAGACAGTGACTGTTTAACGAAGAGACGCAGAATTTTCGAACGCCTCTTGAAAGGCCTGCGCCTCTTATTTGCAACTTTAAGGCGATGCCTTTGAAGCTGAAATTTAGTATACCTCTTTCCACTTCATGTTCTCCTGATATATTGGCCAAAATCTGGCGAAAATTTTCAGAATGCACAAAATTGTGCTTTGTAACAGGAGAACATGCCGTCGAAAGTGATGGCACAAAGTAACGTCTCCGGAGAGCAAATCAAAGAGCGAGAAGTGGCGCAGATATTTCGAGACAGTGACTGTTTAACGAAGACACGCAGAATTTTCGAACGCCTCTTGAAAGACCTGCGCCTCTTATTTGCAACTTTAAGGCGATCCCTTTGAAGCTGAAATTTAGTATACCTCTTTCCACTTCATGTTCTCCTCATATATTGGCCAAAATCTGGCGAAAATTTCGAGAATACACAAAATTGAGCTTTGTAACAGGACAACATGCCGTTGAAAGAGATGGAACAATGTAACGTCTCTGGAGAGCAAATCAAAAAGCGAGAAGTGGCGCAGGTGTTTCGAGACAGTGACTGTTTAACGAAGAGACGCAGAATTTTCGAACGCCTCTTGAAAGACCTGCGCCTCTTATTTGCAACTTTAAGGCGATCCCTTTGAAGCTGAAATTTAGTATACCTCTTTCCACTTCATGTTCTCCTGATATATTGGCCAAAATCTGGCGAAAATTTCGAGCGTACACAAAATTGAGCTTTGTAACAGCACAACATGCCGCTGAAAGAGATGGAACAAAGTAACGTCTCTGGAGAGCAAATCAAAGAGCGAGAAGTGGCGCAGGTGTTTCGAGACAGTGACTGTTTAACGAAGACACGCAGAATTTTCGAACGCCTCTTGAAAGACCTGCGCCTCTTATTTGCAACTTTAAGGCGATCCCTTTGAAGCTGAAATTTAGTATACCTCTTTCCACTTCATGTTCTCCTCATATATTGGCCAAAATCTGGCGAAAATTTCGAGAATACACAAAATTGAGCTTTGTAACAGGACAACATGCCGTTGAAAGAGATGGAACAAAGCAACGTCTCTGGAGAGCAAATCAAAGAGCGAGAAGTGGCGCAGATATTTCGAGACAGTGACTCTTTAACGAAGACACGCAGAATTTTCGAACGCCTCTTGAAAGACCTGCGCCTCTTATTTGCAACTTTAAGGCGATGCCTTTGAAGCTGAAATTTAGTATACCTCTTTCCACTTCATTTTCTCCTGATATATTGGCCAAAATCTGGCGAAAATTTCGAGAATACACAAAATTGAGCTTTGTAACAGGACAACATGCCGTTGAAAGAGATGGAACAATGTAACGTCTCTGGAGAGCAAATCAAAAAGCGAGAAGTGGCGCAGATATTTCGAGACAGTGACTCTTTAACGAAGACACGCAGAATTTTCGAACGCCTCTTGAAAGACCTGCGCCTCTTATTTGCAACTTTAAGGCGATCCCTTTGAAGCTGAAATTTAGTATACCTCTTTCCACTTCATGTTCTCCTCATATATTGGCCAAAATCTGGCGAAAATTTCGAGAATACACAAAATTGAGCTTTGTAACAGGACAACATGCCGTTGAAAGAGATGGAACAATGTAACGTCTCTGGAGAGCAAATCAAAAAGCGAGAAGTGGCGCAGATATTTCGAGACAGTGACTCTTTAACGAAGACACGCAGAATTTTCGAACGCCTCTTGAAAGACCTGCGCCTCTTATTTGCAACTTTAAGGCGATCCCTTTGAAGCTGAAATTTAGTATACCTCTTTCCACTTCATTTTCTCCTGATATATTGGCCAAAATCTGGCGAAAATTTCGAGAATACACAAAATTGAGCTTTGTAACAGCACAACATGCCGTTGAAAGAGATGGAACAAAGTAACGTCTCTGGAGAGCAAATCAAAGAGCGAGAAGTGGCGCAGGTGTTTCGAGACAGTGATTGTTTAACAACGAGACGCAGAATTTTCGAACGTCTCTTGAAAGGCCTGCGCCTCTTATTTGCAACTTTAAGGCGATGCCTTTGAAGCTGAAATTTAGTATACCTCTTTCCACTTCATGTTCTCCTGATATAATGGCCAAAATCTGGCGAAAATTTTCAGAATGCACAAAATTGTGCTTTGTAACAGGAGAACATGCCGTCGAAAGAGATGGCACAAAGTAACGTCTCTGGAGAGCAAATCAAAGAGCGAGAAGTGGCGCAGGTGTTTCGAGACAGTGATTGTTTAACAACGAGACGCAGAATTTTCGAACGCCTCTTGAAAGGCCTGCGCCTCTTATTTGCAACTTTAAGGCGATGCCTTTGAAGCTGAAATTTAGTATACCTCTTTCCACTTCATGTTCTCCTGATATATTGGCCAAAATCTGGCGAAAATTTTCAGAATGCACAAAATTGTGCTTTGTAACAGGACAACATGCCGTTGAAAGAGATGGAACAAAGTAACGTCTCCGGAGAGCAAATCAAAGAGCGAGAAGTGGCGCAGATATTTCGAGACAGTGACTGTTTAACGAAGACACGCAGAATTTTCGAACGCCTCTTGAAAGACCTGCGCCTCTTATTTGCAACTTTAAGGCGATCCCTTTGAAGCTGAAATTTAGTATACCTCTTTCCACTTCATTTTCTCCTGATATATTGGCCAAAATCTGGCGAAAATTTCGAGAATACACAAAATTGAGCTTTGTAACAGGACAACATGCCGTTGAAAGAGATGGAACAAAGCAACGTCTCTGGAGAGCAAATCAAAGAGCGAGAAGTGGCGCAGATATTTCGAGACAGTGACTCTTTAACGAAGACACGCAGAATTTTCGAACGCCTCTTGAAAGACCTGCGCCTCTTATTTGCAACTTTAAGGCGATGCCTTTGAAGCTGAAATTTAGTATACCTCTTTCCACTTCATTTTCTCCTGATATATTGGCCAAAATCTGGCGAAAATTTCGAGCGTACACAAAATTGAGCTTTGTAACAGCACAACATGCCGCTGAAAGAGATGGAACAAAGTAACGTCTCTGGAGAGCAAATCAAAGAGCGAGAAGTGGCGCAGGTGTTTCGAGACAGTGATTGTTTAACAACGAGACGCAGAATTTTCGAACGTCTCTTGAAAGGCCTGCGCCTCTTATTTGCAACTTTAAGGCGATGCCTTTGAAGCTGAAATTTAGTATACCTCTTTCCACTTCATGTTCTCCTGATATAATGGCCAAAATCTGGCGAAAATTTTCAGAATGCACAAAATTGTGCTTTGTAACAGGAGAACATGCCGTCGAAAGAGATGGCACAAAGTAACGTCTCCGGACAGCAAACGAAAGAGCGAGAAGTGGCGCAGGTGTTTCGAGACTGTGACTGTTTAACGAAGAGACGCAGAATTTTCGAACGCCTCTTGAAAGGCCTGCGCCTCTTATTTGCAACTTTAAGGCGATGCCTTTGAAGCTGAAATTTAGTATACCTCTTTCCACTTCATGTTCTCCTGATATATTGGCCAAAATCTGGCGAAAATTTTCAGAATGCACAAAATTGTGCTTTGTAACAGGAGAACATGCCGTCGAAAGTGATGGCACAAAGTAACGTCTCCGGAGAGCAAATCAAAGAGCGAGAAGTGGCGCAGATATTTCGAGACAGTGACTGTTTAACGAAGACACGCAGAATTTTCGAACGCCTCTTGAAAGACCTGCGCCTCTTATTTGCAACTTTAAGGCGATCCCTTTGAAGCTGAAATTTAGTATACCTCTTTCCACTTCATGTTCTCCTCATATATTGGCCAAAATCTGGCGAAAATTTCGAGAATACACAAAATTGAGCTTTGTAACAGGACAACATGCCGTTGAAAGAGATGGAACAATGTAACGTCTCTGGAGAGCAAATCAAAAAGCGAGAAGTGGCGCAGATATTTCGAGACAGTGACTCTTTAACGAAGACACGCAGAATTTTCGAACGCCTCTTGAAAGACCTGCGCCTCTTATTTGCAACTTTAAGGCGATCCCTTTGAAGCTGAAATTTAGTACACCTCTTTCCACTTCATTTTCTCCTGATATATTGGCCAAAATCTGGCGAAAATTTCGAGAATACACAAAATTGAGCTTTGTAACAGCACAACATGCCGTTGAAAGAGATGGAACAAAGTAACGTCTCTGGAGAGCAAATCAAAGAGCGAGAAGTGGCGCAGGTGTTTCGAGACAGTGATTGTTTAACAACGAGACGCAGAATTTTCGAACGTCTCTTGAAAGGCCTGCGCCTCTTATTTGCAACTTTAAGGCGATGCCTTTGAAGCTGAAATTTAGTATACCTCTTTCCACTTCATGTTCTCCTGATATAATGGCCAAAATCTGGCGAAAATTTTCAGAATGCACAAAATTGTGCTTTGTAACAGGAGAACATGCCGTCGAAAGAGATGGCACAAAGTAACGTCTCCGGACAGCAAACGAAAGAGCGAGAAGTGGCGCAGGTGTTTCGAGACAGTGACTGTTTAACGAAGAGACGCAGAATTTTCGAACGCCTCTTGAAAGGCCTGCGCCTCTTATTTGCAACTTTAAGGCGATGCCTTTGAAGCTGAAATTTAGTATACCTCTTTCCACTTCATGTTCTCCTGATATATTGGCCAAAATCTGGCGAAAATTTTCAGAATGCACAAAATTGTGCTTTGTAACAGGAGAACATGCCGTCGAAAGTGATGGCACAAAGTAACGTCTCCGGAGAGCAAATCAAAGAGCGAGAAGTGGCGCAGATATTTCGAGACAGTGACTGTTTAACGAAGACACGCAGAATTTTCGAACGCCTCTTGAAAGACCTGCGCCTCTTATTTGCAACTTTAAGGCGATCCCTTTGAAGCTGAAATTTAGTATACCTCTTTCCACTTCATGTTCTCCTCATATATTGGCCAAAATCTGGCGAAAATTTCGAGAATACACAAAATTGAGCTTTGTAACAGGACAACATGCCGTTGAAAGAGATGGAACAATGTAACGTCTCTGGAGAGCAAATCAAAAAGCGAGAAGTGGCGCAGGTGTTTCGAGACAGTGACTGTTTAACGAAGAGACGCAGAATTTTCGAACGCCTCTTGAAAGACCTGCGCCTCTTATTTGCAACTTTAAGGCGATCCCTTTGAAGCTGAAATTTAGTATACCTCTTTCCACTTCATGTTCTCCTGATATATTGGCCAAAATCTGGCGAAAATTTTCAGAATGCACAAAATTGGGCTTTGTAACAGGAGAACATGCCGTCGAAAGGGATGGCACAAAAAAACGTCTCCGGAGTGCAAATCAAAGAGTGGCGCAGATGTTTCGAGACAGTGACTGTTTAACGAAGAGACGCAGAATTTTCGAACGCCTCTTGAAAGGCCTGCGCCTCTTATTTGCAACTTTAAGGCGATGCCTTTGAAGCTGAAATTTAGTATACCTCTTTCCACTTCATGTTCTCCTGATATATTGGCCAAAATCTGGCGAAAATTTCGAGAGTACACAAAATTGAGCTTTGTAACAGCACAACATGCCGTTGAAAGAGATGGAACAAAGTAACGTCACTGGAGAGCAAATCAAAGAGCGAGAAGTGGCGCAGGTGTTTCGAGACAGTGATTGTTTAACAACGAGACGCAGAATTTTCGAACGTCTCTTGAAAGGCCTGCGCCTCTTATTTGCAACTTTAAGGCGATGCCTTTGAAGCTGAAATTTAGTATACCTCTTTCCACTTCATGTTCTCCTGATATAATGGCCAAAATCTGGCGAAAATTTTCAGAATGCACAAAATTGTGCTTTGTAACAGGAGAACATGCCGTCGAAAGAGATGGCACAAAGTAACGTCTCCGGACAGCAAACGAAAGAGCGAGAAGTGGCGCAGGTGTTTCGAGACAGTGACTGTTTAACGAAGAGACGCAGAATTTTCGAACGCCTCTTGAAAGGCCTGCGCCTCTTATTTGCAACTTTAAGGCGATGCCTTTGAAGCTGAAATTTAGTATACCTCTTTCCACTTCATGTTCTCCTGATATATTGGCCAAAATCTGGCGAAAATTTCGAGAGTACACAAAATTGAGCTTTGTAACAGCACAACATGCCGTTGAAAGAGATGGAACAAAGTAACGTCACTGGAGAGCAAATCAAAGAGCGAGAAGTGGCGCAGGTGTTTCGAGACAGTGATTGTTTAACAACGAGACGCAGAATTTTCGAACGTCTCTTGAAAGGCCTGCGCCTCTTATTTGCAACTTTAAGGCGATGCCTTTGAAGCTGAAATTTAGTATACCTCTTTCCACTTCATGTTCTCCTGATATAATGGCCAAAATCTGGCGAAAATTTTCAGAATGCACAAAATTGTGCTTTGTAACAGGAGAACATGCCGTCGAAAGAGATGGCACAAAGTAACGTCTCCGGACAGCAAACGAAAGAGCGAGAAGTGGCGCAGGTGTTTCGAGACAGTGACTGTTTAACGAAGAGACGCAGAATTTTCGAACGCCTCTTGAAAGGCCTGCGCCTCTTATTTGCAACTTTAAGGCGATGCCTTTGAAGCTGAAATTTAGTATACCTCTTTCCACTTCATGTTCTCCTGATATATTGGCCAAAATCTGGCGAAAATTTTCAGAATGCACAAAATTGTGCTTTGTAACAGGAGAACATGCCGTTGAAAGAGATGGAACAAAGTAACGTCTCTGGAGAGCAAATCAAAAAGCGAGAAGTGGCGCAGGTGTTTCGAGACAGTGACTGTTTAACGAAGAGACGCAGAATTTTCGAACGCCTCTTGAAAGACCTGCGCCTCTTATTTGCAACTTTAAGGCGATCCCTTTGAAGCTGAAATTTAGTATACCTCTTTCCACTTCATGTTCTCCTGATATATTGGCCAAAATCTGGCGAAAATTTTCAGAATGCACAAAATTGGGCTTTGTAACAGGAGAACATGCCGTCGAAAGGGATGGCACAAAGTAACGTCTCCGGAGTGCAAATCAAAGAGTGGCGCAGATGTTTCGAGACAGTGACTGTTTAACGAAGAGACGCAGAATTTTCGAACGCCTCTTGAAAGGCCTGCGCCTCTTATTTGCAACTTTAAGGCGATGCCTTTGAAGCTGAAATTTAGTATACCTCTTTCCACTTCATTTTCTCCTGATATATTGGCCAAAATCTGGCGAAAATTTCGAGAATACACAAAATTGAGCTTTGTAACAGCACAACATGCCGTTGAAAGAGATGGAACAAAGTAACGTCTCTGGAGAGCAAATCAAAAAGCGAGAAGTGGCGCAGGTGTTTCGAGACAGTGACTGTTTAACGAAGACACGCAGAATTTTCGAACGCCTCTTGAAAGACCTGCGCCTCTTATTTGCAACTTTAAGGCGATCCCTTTGAAGCTGAAATTTAGTACACCTCTTTCCACTTCATTTTCTCCTGATATATTGGCCAAAATCTGGCGAAAATTTCGAGAATACACAAAATTGAGCTTTGTAACAGGACAACATGCCGTTGAAAGAGATGGAACAAAGCAACGTCTCTGGAGAGCAAATCAAAGAGCGAGAAGTGGCGCAGATATTTCGAGACAGTGACTCTTTAACGAAGACACGCAGAATTTTCGAACGCCTCTTGAAAGACCTGCGCCTCTTATTTGCAACTTTAAGGCGATGCCTTTGAAGCTGAAATTTAGTATACCTCTTTCCACTTCATGTTCTCCTGATATATTGGCCAAAATCTGGCGAAAATTTTCAGAATGCACAAAATTGGGCTTTGTAACAGGAGAACATGCCGTCGAAAGGGATGGCACAAAAAAACGTCTCCGGAGTGCAAA
>NW_027486685.1:0-20803 GCF_050908995.1 Andrena cerasifolii | reverse complement strand
TTAAAAAAAATATAAAAAAATTAAAATAAACAAATTTTAATATACAAATAAAAATTTTTTAATAAAAAGGTATACAAAAAATTAAAAGAAAAATAAACAAAATTTCGTAAAAAATTTTAAAAAAATTTAAAAAAAATGAAAAAAATTAAAAAATATAGAAAAATTTTTTTAAAAAAAAAATAAAAAAAATTTTAAAAAAATTTTGTTAAAAAATTAAAACAAATTTTTAAAAAAAATTAAAAAAAATTATAAGAAAATTAAAAAAATTTTTAAAAAAATTAGAAAAAAAAATTAAAAAAAATTAAAAAAATTTTTAAAAAATTTAAAAAAAAATATAAAAAAAATTTAAAAAAAAACAAAAAAATTTTTAAAGAAAATTTAAAAGATTAAAAATTTTTTAAAAAAATAAGAAAAAAATTTTAAAAACATAAATAAAAAAATTTTTAAAAAAAATTGTTAAAAAATTAAAACAAATTTTTTTAAAAAAAATTAAAATTTTTTTAAAAAATTTAAAAAAATATATAAAAAATTAAAGATTTTTTGTAAAAAATTAAAAAAATAAACAAATTTTTTAAAAAAATTTAACAAAATGAAAATTTTTTTAAAAAAATGAAAAAAATTAAAAAATATAGAAAAAAAATAAAAAAAAATTTTAAAAAAAAATTAAAAAATTTTGTTAAAAAATTAAAACAAATTATTAAAAAAAATTAAAACAAATTTTTTAAAAAAAATTAAAAAAAATTTTTAAAAAATTTAAAAAAAATAAAAAAAAAATTATAAGAAAATTAAAAAAAATAAAAAATTTTTTTAAAAATTTAAAAAAAATGAAAAAAATTTAAAAAAAAATAAAAAAAATTTAAAAAAAATTTTGTTAAAAAATTAAAACAAATTTTTAAAAAAATTAAAAAAAATTAAAAAATTTAGAAAAATTAAGAAAAAAATTTTAAAATCAAAAAAAAATTTTTTAAAAGAAATTGTTAAAAACTTAAAAAAAAATTAAATGAAAAATAATTAAAGAAAAGAAATTGATTTTTTTTTCAAAATTAAAAAAAATTTTAAAAATTAAAAAAAAATTTAAATTAAAAAAAAAATTTAAAAATTTAAAAAAAAAATTTAAAAATTTTGTTAAAAAATTAAAACAATTTTTAAAAAAAAAATTTTAAAAAATTTAAAAAATTTTTTTAAATAAATTAAAAATTATAAGAAAATTAAAAAAAATTTAAATTTAAAAAATTAAAAAAAAATTTTAAAATTAAAAAAATTAAAAAATGTAGGAAAAAAATAAAAAAACAAATAATATTTTTTTAAAGAAATTTTTTTAAAAATTAAAAAAAAAATTTTTAATGAAAAATAATTAAAGAAAAGAATTTTAAATTTTTTTTTCAAAATTAAAAAAAAAATTTTAAAAATTAAAAAAAAATTTTAAATTAAAAAATTTTTTTTTAAAATTTAAAAAAAAATAAAAAAATTAAAAAATTTAGAAAATTTAAAAAAAAAAATAAAAAAGATTTTAAAAAAAAATTTGTTAAAAAAAATTAAAAAATTTTTAAAAAATAAAAAAATTATAAGAAAATTAAAAAAATTTAAAAATTAAAAAAAAACTAAAAAAAATATTTTTTTAAAACTTAAAAAAATTTTTAAAAAATTAAAATAAAATATAAGAAAATTAAAAAAAATTAAAGAAATTTTTTTAAAAATTAAAAAAAAAATTTAAATGAAAAATAATTAAAGAAAAGAAATTGAAATTTTTTTTTCAAAATTAAAAAAAAAAATTTTTAAATTTTAAATTAAAAAAAAATTTTAAAATTTTAAAATTTTTTTTTAAAAATTTAAAAAAAATTGAGAAAAAAATTTTAAAAAAATATAAAATTTTTTTAAAAGAAATTGTTAAAAAATTAAAACAAAATTTAAAATTTTTTTTTTAAATTTTACAAAAAATTTTAAAAATTAAAAAAAAATTATAAGAAATTAAAAAAAATTTTTTTAAAATTTAAAGAAAATAAAAAAAATTTTAAAAAAATTAGAAAAAAATTTAAAAAAATTTAAAAAAATAAATAAAAAAATTTAAAAAAACAAAAAAATCTTTAAAAAAAATTTAAAATATTAAAAATTTAAAATTTTTTTAAAAAATTTAAAAAAATATATAAAAAATTAAAGATTTTTTGTAAAAAATTAAAAAAAATAAACAAATTTTTTAAAAAATTTAACAAAATGAAAATTTTGTTAAAAAATGAAAAAAATTAAAAAATATAGAAAAAAAATAAAAAAAAAATTAAAAAAAATTTTAAAAATTTTGTTAAAAATTAAAACAAATTATTAAAAAAATTAAAACAAATTTTTTAAAAAAAATTTTAAAAAAATCTTAAAAAATTTAAAAAAATAAAAAAAAAATTATAAGAAAATTAAAAAAAATTAAAGAAATTTTTTAAAAATTAAAAAAAAATTAATGAAAAATAATTAAAGAAAAGAAATTTAAAATTTTTTTTTCAAAATTAAAAAAAAATTTTAAAAATTAAAAAAAAATTTTAAATTAAAAAAAAAATTTTTAAAAACATAAATAAAATTTTTTTAAAAGAAATTGTTAAAAAATTAAAAAATAAATAAAAAAATTTTTTTTTAAATTTTAAAAATTATTTTTTAAATTTTAAAAATTTTTTTAAAAATTTTAAAAATTTAAAAAAAATTTTTTATATTTTTTTTAAAATTTTTTAAAAGTTAAAAAAAAATTTTTAAAAATTTTAAAAAATTAAGAAAAAATTTTTAAAAACATAAATAAATTTTTTTTAAAAGAAATTGTTAAAAAATTAAAACAAAATTAAAAAATTTTTTTTTAAATTTTAAAAATTTTTTTTTAAATTTTAAAAATTTTTTTAAATTTTTTTTAAAAATTTATAAGAAAATTAAAAAAAAATTTTAAAAATTAAAAAAATTAAAAAAAAAATTTAAAAATTAAAAAAAAAATTTAAATGAAAAATAATTAAAGAAAAGAAATTTAAAAAAAAAATTTAAAAATTAAAAAAAAATTTAAAATTAAAAAACAATTTTTAAAAATTAAAAAAAAAATTTAAAAATTAAAAAAAATTTATAAGAAAATTAAAAAAAATATTAAAAAAAATTTAAAAATAAAAAAATTATAAGAAAATTAAAGAAAAATTTTAAAAATTAGAAAAAATTAAAAAAAAATAAAATAAAAGAAAAATAAAAATTAAAAAAACATTTTTTGAAATAAAAAAATTATAATTTAAAAAAAAATAAAAAAAATTAAATTTAAAAAAAAATTAAAGTTAAGAAAATTTTAAATAATTAAAAATTAAAGAAGTGAAAAATTAAAAAAATTAAATTTTTTTTTAAATTTAAAAAAAATATAAAAAAATTAAAATAAAAAAAATTTAAAATACAAAAAAAAAAATTTTAATAAAAAAATATGCAAAAAATTAAAAGAAGAACAAAAAATAAAAAAAATAAACAAATAAAAATTTTTAAAAAATAAACAAAATTTTTAAAAAAATTTAAAAAAAAATTTTAAAAAATGAAAAAAAAATTAAAAATTTAAAAAATTTTTTTTAAAAATTTAAAAAAATTAAGAAAAAAATTTTAAAAAAATAAAAATTTTTTTTTAAAGAAATTGTTAAAAAATTAAAAAAAAAATTTTAAAGAAATTTAAAAAAAAAATAAAAAAAATTTAAAAAAATAAAAAAATTATAAGAAAATTAAAAAAAAATTATGAGAAAATTAAAAAAAAATTAAAAAAAATTAAAAAAATAAAAAATTATAAGAAAATTAAAAAAAAAATTTTAAAAATTAAAAAAAAAATTTAAATTAAAAAAAAATGTTTAAAAATTTAAAAAAAAAATTTTAAAAATTTAAAAAAATTAAGAAAAAATTTTTAAAAACAAAATAAAATTTTTTTAAAAGAAATTGTTAAAAAATTAAAACAAAATTAAAAATTTTTTTTTTTTAAATTTTAAAAAATTTTTTTTAAATTTTAAAATTTTTTTTTAAATTTTTTTAAAAATTTATAAGAAAATTAAAAAAAAATTAAAAAAATTAAAAAAATTAAAAAAAAAATTTTAAAAATTAAAAAAAAAATTTAAAAATTAAAAAAAAATTTATAAGAAAATTAAAAAAATATTAAAAAAAATTTTAAAAATAAAAATATTATAAGAAAATTAAAAAAAATTAAAAGTTATAAAAAAAAATTAAAAAAAATATTTTTTTAAAACTTAAAAAAAATTTAAAAAATTAAAAAAAAATTATGAGAAAATTAAAAAAAATTAAAAAATTTAAAAAAATTAAAGAAATTTTTTTAAAAATTAAAAAAAAAATTTAAATGAAAAATAATTAAAGAAAAGAAATTGAAATTTTTTTTTCAAAATTAAAAAAAAAATTAAAAAATTTTAAATTAAAAAAAAAATTTTAAAATTTAAAAATTTTTTTTTAAAAATTTAAAAAAATTAAGAAAAAAATTTAAAAAAAATAAAAAATTTTTTTTTAAAGAAATTGTTAAAAAATTAAAAAAAAATTTTAAAAGAAATTTAAAAAAAAAAATAAAAAAAATTTTAAAAAATAAAAAATTATAAGAAAATTAAAAAAAAATTATGAGAAAATTAAAAAAAAAATTAAAAAAAATTAAAAAAATAAAAAAATTATAAGAAAATTAAGAAAAAATTTAAAAATTTGAATAAAACTAAAAAAAATTAAAATAAAAGAAAAATAAAAATTAAAAAAACATTTTTTGAAATAAAAAAATTATAATTTAAAAAAAAAATAAAAAAAATTTTAAATTTAAAAAAAAATAAAGTTAAGAAAATTAAAATAAAATTTTTTTTTTAAATTTAAAAAAATATAAAAAAAATTAAAATAAAAAATTTTAATATAAAAATAAAGAATTTTTATTAAAAAGGTATACAAACAATAAAAGAAAAATAAAAAAAATAATAAACAAATAAAAAATTTTAAAAAATTAAAGAAATTTTTTTAAAAATTAAAAAAAAATTTAAATGGAAAATAATTAAAGAAAAGAAATTGAAATTTTTTTTCAAAATTAAAAAAAAAATTTTAAATTAAAAAAAAATTTAAAAATTTAAAAAAAAAAATTTTTTAAATTTTACAAAATTAAGAAAAAAATTTTAAAAACATAAATAAATTTGTTTTAAAAGAAATTGTTAAAAAATTAAAACAAAATTTAAATTTTTTTTTAAATTTTAAAAAAATTTAAATTTTAAAAAAATTTAAAAATTTAAAAAAATTTAAAAAATAAAAAAAAATTATGAGAAAATTAAAAAAAAAATTTAAAAATTAAAAAAAAAAAATTATAAGAAAATTAAAGAAAAATTTTAAAAATTAGAAAAAATTTAAAAAAAATTAAAATAAAAGAAAAATAAAAATTAAAAAAAAATTTTTTGAAATAAAAAAATTATAATTTAAAAAAAATAAAAAAAATTTTAAATTTAAAAAAAATTATAGTTAAGAAAATTAACAAAAATTAAAAATTAAAGTGGAGAAAAATTAAAAAAAAAATTAAAAAAAATTAAAAAAATTTTTTAAAAATTTTAAAAAATTTTAAAAAAAATATAAAAAAAATTTAAAAAAAAACAAAAAAATATTTAAAAAAAATTTAAAAGATTAAAAAAATTTTTTAAAAAATAAGAAAAAAATTTTAAAAACACAAATAAAAAAATTTAAAAAAAAGTGTTAAAAAATTAAAACAAATTTTTTTAAAAAAATTTAAATTTTTTTTAAAAAATTTAAAAAAATATATAAAAAATTAAAGATTTTTTGTAAAAAATTAAAAAAAATAAACAAATTTTTTAAAAAAATTTAACATAAATGAAAATTTTTTTAAAAAAATGAAAAAATTAAAAAATATAGAAAAAAAATAAAAAAAAATTAAAAAAAATTTTTTTTAAATTTTGTTAAAAAATTAAAACAAATTATTAAAAAAAATTAAAACAAATTTTTAAAAAAAAATTAAAAAAAAAATTTTTTAAAAATTTTAAAAAATTAAAAAAAAATTATAAGAAAATTAAAAATAAATTAAAAAATTTTAAAAAATTAAAGAAATTTTTTTAAAAATTAAAAAAAAAATTAATGAAAAATAATTAAAGAAAAGAAATTTAAAATTTTTTTTTTCAAAATTAAAAAAAATTTTTTAGAAATTTAAAAAAAAAATTTTAAAAATTTAAAAAAATTAAGAAAAAATTTTTAAAAACATAAATAAAATTTTTTTAAAAGAAATTGTTAAAAAATTAAAACAAAATTAAAATTTTTTTTTTTTAAATTTTAAAAAATTTATAAGAAAATTAAAAAAAATATTAAAAAAAAATTTAAAAATAAAAAAATTATAAGAAAATTAAAGAAAAATTTTAAAAATTAGAAAAAATTAAAAAAATTAAAATAAAAGAAAAATAAAAATTAAAAAAACATTCTTTGAAATAAAAAAATTATAATTTAAAAAAAAAATAAAAAAAATTTTAAATTTAAAAAAAATTATAGTTAAGAAAATTAACAAAAATTAAAAATTAAAGTGGAGAAAAATTAAAAAAAAAATTAAAAAAATTTTAAAAAATTTTAAAAAATTTAAAAAAAATATAAAAAAATTTAAAAAAAAACAAAAAAAATTTCAAAAAAAATTTAAAAGATTAAAATTTTTTTAAAAAAATAAGAAAAAAATTTTAAAAACATAAATAAAAAAATTTAAAAAAAAAATTGTTAAAAAATTAAAACAAATTTTTTTAAAAAAATTTAAAATTTTTTTAAAAAATTTAAAAAAATATATAAAAAATTAAAGATTTTTTGTAAAAAATTAAAAAAAAATTAATGAAAAATAATTAAAGAAAAGAAATTTAAAATTTTTTTTTTCAAAATTGAAAAAAAAAATTTTAAAAATTTAAAAAAATTAAGAAAAAATTTTTAAAAACATAAATAAAATTTTTTTAAAAGAAATTGTTAAAAAATTAAAACAAAATTAAAAAATTTTTTTTTTAAATTGTAAAAAATTTTTTTTAAATTTTAAAAATTTTTTTAAAATTTTTTTAAAAATTTATAAGAAAATTTAAAAAAAATTAAAAAAAAAATTTTAAAAATTAAAAAAAAGATTTAAATGAAAAATAATTAAAGAAAAGAAATTTAAAAAAAAAATTTAAAAATTAAAAAAAAAATTTAAAATTAAAAAAAAATTTTTAAAAATTAAAAAAAAAATTTTAAAATTAAAAAAAATTTATAAGAAAATTTTAAAATAAAAAAATTATAAGAAAATTAAAGAAAAATTTTAAAAATTAGAAAAAATTTAAAAAAAATAAAATAAAAGAAAAATAAAAATTAAAAAAACATTTTTTGAAATAAAAAAATTATAATTTAAAAAAAAATAAAAAAAATTTTAAATTTAAAAAAAAATTATAGTTAAGAAAATTAACAAAAATTAAAAATTAAAGTGGAGAAAAATTAAAAAAAAAATTAAAAAATTTTTTATAAAAAATAAAAAAAAAATTTTAAAAAAATTGTTAAAAAATTAAAACAATTTTTTTTAAAAAAATTTTAAAAAAATTTTAAAATTAAAAAAAAATTTAAAAAAGAAAAAAATTAAAAATGTAGAAAAAATTTAAAAAACATAAATAAAATTTTTTTAAAAGAAATTGTTAAAAAATTAAAACAAAATTTAAAATTTTTTTTTTAAATTTTACAAAAAATTTTAAAAATTAAAAAAAAATTATAAGAAATTAAAAAAATTTTTTTTAAAATTTAAAGAAAATAAAAAAAATTTTAAAAAAATTAGAAAAAAATTTTAAAAAAATTTAAAAAAATAAATAAAAAAATTTAAAAAAACAAAAAAATCTTTAAAAAAAATTTAAAATATTAAAAATTTAAAATTTTTTTAAAAAATTTAAAAAAATATATAAAAAATTAAAGATTTTTTGTAAAAAATTAAAAAAAATAAACAAATTTTTTAAAAAAATTTAACAAAATGAAAATTTTGTTAAAAAAATGAAAAAAATTAAAAAATATAGAAAAAAAATAAAAAAAAAATTAAAAAAAAATTTTAAAAATTTTGTTAAAAAATTAAAACAAATTATTAAAAAAATTAAATCAAATTTTTTAAAAAAAATTTTAAAAAAATCTTAAAAAATTTAAAAAAAATAAAAAAAAAATTATAAGAAAATTAAAAAAAATTAAAGAAATTTTTTAAAAATTAAAAAAAAATTAATGAAAAATAATTAAAGAAAAGAAATTTAAAATTTTTTTTTCAAAATTAAAAAAAAATTTTAAAAATTAAAAAAAAATTTTAAATTAAAAAAAAAATTTTTAAAAATTTAAAAAAAAAATTTTTAAATTTTAAAAAATTAAGAAAAAATTTTTAAAAACATAAATAAAATTTTTTTAAAAGAAATTGTTAAAAAATTAAAAAATAAATAAAAAAATTTATTTTTAAATTTTAAAAATTATTTTTTAAATTTTAAAAATTTTTTTAAAAATTTTAAAAATTTTTTTAAAAATTTTAAAAATTTTAAAAAAATTTTTTATATTTTTTTTTAAATTTTTTAAAATTTAAAAAAAAAATTTTAAAAATTTTAAAAAATTAAGAAAAAATTTTTAAAAACATAAATAAATTTTTTTTAAAAGAAATTGTTAAAAAATTAAAACAAAATTAAAAATTTTTTTTTTAAATTTTAAAATTTTTTTTTTAAATTTTAAAAATTTTTTTAAATTTTTTTTAAAAATTTATAAGAAAATTAAAAAAAAATTTAAAAAATTAAAAAAATTAAAAAAAAAATTTAAAAATTAAAAAAAAAAATTTAAATGAAAAATAATTAAAGAAAAGAAATTTAAAAAAAAAATTTAAAAATTAAAAAAAAAATTTAAAATTAAAAAACAATTTTTAAAAATTAAAAAAAAATTTAAAAATTAAAAAAAATTTATAAGAAAATTAAAAAAAATATTAAAAAAAAATTTAAAAATAAAAAAATTATAAGAAAATTAAAGAAAAATTTTAAAAATTAGAAAAAATTAAAAAAAAATAAAATAAAATAAAAATAAAAATTAAAAAAACATTTTTTGAAATAAAAAAATTATAATTTAAAAAAAAATAAAAAAAATTAAATTTAAAAAAAAATTAAAGTTAAGAAAATTAAAATAAAAATTTAATTTTTTTTTTAATTTAAAAAAAATATAAAAAAATTAAAATAAACAAATTTTAATATACAAATAAAAATTTTTTAATAAAAAGGTATACAAAAAATTAAAAGAAAAATAAACAAAATTTCGTAAAAAATTTTAAAAAAATTTAAAAAAAATGAAAAAAATTAAAAAATATAGAAAAATTTTTTTAAAAAAAAAATAAAAAAAATTTTAAAAAAATTTTGTTAAAAAATTAAAACAAATTTTTAAAAAAAATTAAAAAAAAGTTATAAGAAAATTAAAAAAAATTTAAAAATTTAAAAAAATTAAAGAAATTTTTTTAAAAATTAAAAAAAATTTAAATGATAAATAATTAAAGAAAAGAAATTGAAATTTTTTTTCAAAATTAAAAAAAAATTTAAAAAGTTTTTTAAAAAATTTTAAAAAAATGAAAAAATTTTTAAAAATGAAAAATTTGAAAAATATAGAATTTTTTTTTAAAAAATAAAAAAAATTATAAAAAATTAAAAAAAAATTTAAAAAAATTAGAAAAAAAATTTTAAAAAAATTAAAAATTAAAAAAAATAAGAAAAAAATTTTAAAAACATAAATAAAAAATTTTTTTAAAAAATTGTTAAAAAAATAAAACAATTGTTTTAAAAAAAATTAAAAAAAAAATTTTAAAAAATTTTAAAAAATTATAAGAAAATTAAAAAAATTTTTAAAAAATTAGAAAAAAAAATTAAAAAAAATTAAAAAAATTTTTAAAAAATTTAAAAAAAAATATAAAAAAAATTTAAAAAAAAACAAAAAAATTTTTAAAGAAAATTTAAAAGATTAAAAATTTTTTAAAAAAATAAGAAAAAAATTTTAAAAACATAAATAAAAAAATTTTTAAAAAAAATTGTTAAAAAATTAAAACAAATTTTTTTAAAAAAAATTAAAATTTTTTTAAAAAATTTAAAAAAATATATAAAAAATTAAAGATTTTTTGTAAAAAATTAAAAAAATAAACAAATTTTTTAAAAAAATTTAACAAAATGAAAATTTTTTTAAAAAAATGAAAAAAATTAAAAAATATAGAAAAAAAATAAAAAAAAATTTTAAAAAAAAATTAAAAAATTTTGTTAAAAAA
Source organism: Andrena cerasifolii (assembly GCF_050908995.1). NCBI lineage: Eukaryota > Metazoa > Arthropoda > Insecta > Hymenoptera > Andrenidae > Andrena > Andrena cerasifolii. The sequence continues at coordinate 10,554 of NW_027486685.1, read as the reverse complement.
TTAAAACAAATTATTAAAAAAAATTAAAACAAATTTTTTAAAAAAAATTAAAAAAAATTTTTAAAAAATTTAAAAAAAATAAAAAAAAAATTATAAGAAAATTAAAAAAAATAAAAAATTTTTTTAAAAATTTAAAAAAAATGAAAAAAATTTAAAAAAAATAAAAATTTTTTTTTAAAGAAATTGTTAAAAAATTAAAAAAAAAAATTTTAAAGAAATTTAAAAAAAAAATAAAAAAAATTTAAAAAAATAAAAAAATTATAAGAAAATTAAAAAAATTTAAAAATTAAAAAAAAATTTTAAATTAAAAAATTTTTTTTTAAAATTTAAAAAAAAATAAAAAAATTAAAAAATTTAGAAAATTTAAAAAAAAAAAATAAAAAAGATTTTAAAAAAAAATTTGTTAAAAAAAATTAAAAAATTTTTAAAAAATAAAAAAATTATAAGAAAATTAAAAAAATTTAAAAATTAAAAAAAAACTAAAAAAAATATTTTTTTAAAACTTAAAAAAATTTTTAAAAAATTAAAATAAAATATAAGAAAATTAAAAAAAATTAAAGAAATTTTTTTAAAAATTAAAAAAAAAATTTAAATGAAAAATAATTAAAGAAAAGAAATTGAAATTTTTTTTTTCAAAATTAAAAAAAAAAATTTTTAAATTTTAAATTAAAAAAAAATTTTAAAATTTTAAAATTTTTTTTTTAAAATTTAAAAAAAATTGAGAAAAAAATTTTAAAAAAATATAAAATTTTTTTAAAAAGAAATTGTTAAAAAATTAAAACAAAATTTAAAATTTTTTTTTTAAATTTTACAAAAAATTTTAAAAATTAAAAAAAAATTATAAGAAATTAAAAAAAATTTTTTTAAAATTTAAAGAAAATAAAAAAAATTTTAAAAAAATTAGAAAAAAATTTTAAAAAAATTTAAAAAAATAAATAAAAAAATTTAAAAAAACAAAAAAATCTTTAAAAAAAATTTAAAATATTAAAAATTTAAAATTTTTTTAAAAAATTTAAAAAAATATATAAAAAATTAAAGATTTTTTGTAAAAAATTAAAAAAAATAAACAAATTTTTTAAAAAAATTTAACAAAATGAAAATTTTGTTAAAAAAATGAAAAAAATTAAAAAATATAGAAAAAAAATAAAAAAAAAATTAAAAAAAAATTTTAAAAATTTTGTTAAAAAATTAAAACAAATTATTAAAAAAATTAAAACAAATTTTTTAAAAAAAATTTTAAAAAAATCTTAAAAAATTTAAAAAAAATAAAAAAAAAATTATAAGAAAATTAAAAAAAATTAAAGAAATTTTTTAAAAATTAAAAAAAAATTAATGAAAAATAATTAAAGAAAAGAAATTTAAAATTTTTTTTTCAAAATTAAAAAAAAATTTTAAAAATTAAAAAAAAATTTTAAATTAAAAAAAAAATTTTTAAAAACATAAATAAAATTTTTTTAAAAGAAATTGTTAAAAAATTAAAAAATAAATAAAAAAATTTTTTTTAAATTTTAAAAATTATTTTTTAAATTTTAAAAATTTTTTTAAAAATTTTAAAAATTTAAAAAAAATTTATTATATTTTTTTTAAAATTTTTTAAAAGTTAAAAAAAAATTTTTAAAAATTTTAAAAAATTAAGAAAAAATTTTTAAAAACATAAATAAATTTTTTTTAAAAGAAATTGTTAAAAAATTAAAACAAAATTTAAAATTTTTTTTTTAAATTTTAAAAAAAATTAAATTTAAAAAAATTTAAATTTTAAAAAAATTTAAAAATTTAAAAATTAAAAAAAATTTATGAGAAAATTAAAATAAAAATTTAAAAAATTTAAAAAAAATAAAAAAATTATAAGAAAATTAAAAAAAAATTTTAAAAATTTGAAAAAATTTTAAAAAATTAAAATAAAAGAAAAATAAAAATTAAAAAAACATTTTTTGAAATAAAAAAATTATAATTTAAAAAAAAATAAAAAAAAATTTTAAATTTAAAAAAAATTAAAGTTAAGAAAATTTTAAATAATTAAAAATTAAAGAAGTGAAAAATTAAAAAAATTAAATTTTTTTTTAAATTTAAAAAAAATATAAAAAAATTAAAATAAAAAAAATTTAAAATACAAAAAAAAAAATTTTAATAAAAAAATATGCAAAAAATTAAAAGAAGAACAAAAAATAAAAAAAATAAACAAATAAAAATTTTTAAAAAATAAACAAAATTTTTAAAAAAATTTAAAAAAAAATTTTAAAAAATGAAAAAAAAATTAAAAATTTAAAAAATTTTTTTTAAAAATTTAAAAAAATTAAGAAAAAAATTTTAAAAAAATAAAAATTTTTTTTTAAAGAAATTGTTAAAAAATTAAAAAAAAAATTTTAAAGAAATTTAAAAAAAAATAAAAAAAATTTAAAAAAATAAAAAAATTATAAGAAAATTAAAAAAAAATTATGAGAAAATTAAAAAAAAATTAAAAAAAATTAAAAAAATAAAAAATTATAAGAAAATTAAAAAAAAATTTTAAAAATTAAAAAAAAAATTTAAATTAAAAAAAAATGTTTAAAAATTTAAAAAAAATTTTTAAAAATTTAAAAAAATTAAGAAAAAATTTTTAAAAACAAAATAAAATTTTTTTAAAAGAAATTGTTAAAAAATTAAAACAAAATTAAAAATTTTTTTTTTTTAAATTTTAAAAAATTTTTTTTAAATTTTAAAATTTTTTTTTAAATTTTTTTAAAAATTTATAAGAAAATTAAAAAAAAATTAAAAAAATTAAAAAAATTAAAAAAAAAATTTTAAAAATTAAAAAAAAAATTTAAAAATTAAAAAAAAATTTATAAGAAAATTAAAAAAATATTAAAAAAAATTTTAAAAATAAAAATATTATAAGAAAATTAAAAAAAATTAAAAGTTATAAAAAAAAATTAAAAAAAATATTTTTTTAAAACTTAAAAAAAATTTAAAAAATTAAAAAAAAATTATGAGAAAATTAAAAAAAATTAAAAAATTTAAAAAAATTAAAGAAATTTTTTTAAAAATTAAAAAAAAAATTTAAATGAAAAATAATTAAAGAAAAGAAATTGAAATTTTTTTTTCAAAATTAAAAAAAAAATTAAAAAATTTTAAATTAAAAAAAAAATTTTAAAATTTAAAAATTTTTTTTTAAAAATTTAAAAAAATTAAGAAAAAAATTTAAAAAAAATAAAAAATTTTTTTTTAAAGAAATTGTTAAAAAATTAAAAAAAAAATTTTAAAAGAAATTTAAAAAAAAAAATAAAAAAAATTTTAAAAAATAAAAAATTATAAGAAAATTAAAAAAAAATTATGAGAAAATTAAAAAAAAAATTAAAAAAAATTAAAAAAATAAAAAAATTATAAGAAAATTAAGAAAAAATTTAAAAATTTGAATAAAACTAAAAAAAATTAAAATAAAAGAAAAATAAAAATTAAAAAAACATTTTTTGAAATAAAAAAATTATAATTTAAAAAAAAAATAAAAAAAATTTTAAATTTAAAAAAAAATAAAGTTAAGAAAATTAAAATAAAATTTTTTTTTTAAATTTAAAAAAATATAAAAAAAATTAAAATAAAAAATTTTAATATAAAAATAAAGAATTTTTATTAAAAAGGTATACAAACAATTAAAAGAAAAATAAAAAAAATAATAAACAAATAAAAAATTTTAAAAAATTAAAGAAATTTTTTTAAAAATTAAAAAAAAATTTAAATGGAAAATAATTAAAGAAAAGAAATTGAAATTTTTTTTCAAAATTAAAAAAAAAATTTTAAATTAAAAAAAAATTTAAAAATTTAAAAAAAAAAATTTTTTAAATTTTACAAAATTAAGAAAAAAATTTTAAAAACATAAATAAATTTGTTTTAAAAGAAATTGTTAAAAAATTAAAACAAAATTTAAATTTTTTTTTAAATTTTAAAAAAATTTAAATTTTAAAAAAATTTAAAAATTTAAAAAAATTTAAAAAATAAAAAAAAATTATGAGAAAATTAAAAAAAAAATTTAAAAATTAAAAAAAAAAAATTATAAGAAAATTAAAGAAAAATTTTAAAAATTAGAAAAAATTTAAAAAAAATTAAAATAAAAGAAAAATAAAAATTAAAAAAAAATTTTTTGAAATAAAAAAATTATAATTTAAAAAAAATAAAAAAAATTTTAAATTTAAAAAAAATTATAGTTAAGAAAATTAACAAAAATTAAAAATTAAAGTGGAGAAAAATTAAAAAAAAAATTAAAAAAAATTAAAAAAATTTTTTAAAAATTTTAAAAAATTTTAAAAAAAATATAAAAAAAATTAAAAAAAAAACAAAAAAATATTTAAAAAAAATTTAAAAGATTAAAAAAATTTTTTAAAAAATAAGAAAAAAATTTTAAAAACACAAATAAAAAAATTTAAAAAAAAGTGTTAAAAAATTAAAACAAATTTTTTTAAAAAAATTTAAATTTTTTTTAAAAAATTTAAAAAAATATATAAAAAATTAAAGATTTTTTGTAAAAAATTAAAAAAAATAAACAAATTTTTTAAAAAAATTTAACATAAATGAAAATTTTTTTAAAAAAATGAAAAAATTAAAAAATATAGAAAAAAAATAAAAAAAAATTAAAAAAATTTTTTTTAAATTTTGTTAAAAAATTAAAACAAATTATTAAAAAAAATTAAAACAAATTTTTAAAAAAAAATTAAAAAAAAAATTTTTTAAAAATTTTAAAAAATTAAAAAAAAATTATAAGAAAATTAAAAATAAATTAAAAAATTTTAAAAAATTAAAGAAATTTTTTTAAAAATTAAAAAAAAAATTAATGAAAAATAATTAAAGAAAAGAAATTTAAAATTTTTTTTTTCAAAATTAAAAAAAATTTTTTAGAAATTTAAAAAAAAAATTTTAAAAATTTAAAAAAATTAAGAAAAAATTTTTAAAAACATAAATAAAATTTTTTTAAAAGAAATTGTTAAAAAATTAAAACAAAATTAAAATTTTTTTTTTTAAATTTTAAAAAATTTATAAGAAAATTAAAAAAAATATTAAAAAAAAATTTAAAAATAAAAAAATTATAAGAAAATTAAAGAAAAATTTTAAAAATTAGAAAAAATTAAAAAAATTAAAATAAAAGAAAAATAAAAATTAAAAAAACATTCTTTGAAATAAAAAAATTATAATTTAAAAAAAAAATAAAAAAAATTTTAAATTTAAAAAAAATTATAGTTAAGAAAATTAACAAAAATTAAAAATTAAAGTGGAGAAAAATTAAAAAAAAAATTAAAAAAATTTTAAAAAATTTTAAAAAATTTAAAAAAAATATAAAAAAATTTAAAAAAAAACAAAAAAAATTTCAAAAAAAATTTAAAAGATTAAAATTTTTTTAAAAAAATAAGAAAAAAATTTTTAAAAATTTAAAAAAATAATTAAAAAATTTAAAAAAATAATAAAAAAATTTAAAAAAATAAAAAAAAATTAAAAAAAATAAAAAAAAAATTTAAAAAAAATTAAAAATTTAAAAAAAAATTTAAAATTAAAATATTAAAAAATTAAAATTTTTTAAAAAATTAAAAAAATAAATAAAAAAAAATTAAAAAGAAAAGAAATTAAAATTTTTTAAAATTGAAAAAAAAAATTTTAAAATTTAAAAAATTAAGAAAAAATTTTAAAAACATAAATAAAATTTTTTAAAAGAAATTGTTAAAAAATTAAAACAAAATTAAAAAATTTTTTTTTAAATTGTAAAAAATTTTTTTTAAATTTTAAAAATTTTTTTAAAATTTTTTTAAAAATTTATAAGAAAATTTAAAAAAAATTAAAAAAAAAATTTTAAAAATTAAAAAAAAGATTTAAATGAAAAATAATTAAAGAAAAGAAATTAAAAAAAAAATTTAAAAATTAAAAAAAAAATTTAAAATTAAAAAAAAATTTTTAAAAATTAAAAAAAAAATTTTAAAATTAAAAAAAATTTATAAGAAAATTTTAAAATAAAAAAATTATAAGAAAATTAAAGAAAAATTTTAAAAATTAGAAAAAATTTAAAAAAAATAAAATAAAAGAAAAATAAAAATTAAAAAAACATTTTTTGAAATAAAAAAATTATAATTTAAAAAAAAATAAAAAAAATTTTAAATTTAAAAAAAAATTATAGTTAAGAAAATTAACAAAAATTAAAAATTAAAGTGGAGAAAAATTAAAAAAAAATTAAAAAATTTTTTATAAAAAATAAAAAAAAAATTTTAAAAAAATTGTTAAAAAATTAAAACAATTTTTTAAAAAATTTAAAAAATTTAAAATTAAAAAAATTAAAAAAAAAAAATGTAGAAAAAATTTAAAAAACATAAATAAAATTTTTTTAAAAGAAATTGTTAAAAAATTAAAACAAAATTTAAAATTTTTTTTTTAAATTTTACAAAAAATTTTAAAAATTAAAAAAAAATTATAAGAAATTAAAAAAATTTTTTTTAAAATTTAAAGAAAATAAAAAAAATTTTAAAAAAATTAGAAAAAAATTTTAAAAAAATTTAAAAAAATAAATAAAAAAATTTAAAAAAACAAAAAAATCTTTAAAAAAAATTTAAAATATTAAAAATTTAAAATTTTTTTAAAAAATTTAAAAAAATATATAAAAAATTAAAGATTTTTTGTAAAAAATTAAAAAAAATAAACAAATTTTTTAAAAAAATTTAACAAAATGAAAATTTTGTTAAAAAAATGAAAAAAATTAAAAAATATAGAAAAAAAATAAAAAAAAATTAAAAAAAAATTTTAAAAATTTTGTTAAAAAATTAAAACAAATTATTAAAAAAATTAAATCAAATTTTTTAAAAAAAATTTTAAAAAAATCTTAAAAAATTTAAAAAAAATAAAAAAAAAATTATAAGAAAATTAAAAAAAATTAAAGAAATTTTTTAAAAATTAAAAAAAAATTAATGAAAAATAATTAAAGAAAAGAAATTTAAAATTTTTTTTTCAAAATTAAAAAAAAATTTTAAAAATTAAAAAAAAATTTTAAATTAAAAAAAAAATTTTTAAAAATTTAAAAAAAAAATTTTTAAATTTTAAAAAATTAAGAAAAAATTTTTAAAAACATAAATAAAATTTTTTTAAAAGAAATTGTTAAAAAATTAAAAAATAAATAAAAAAATTTATTTTTAAATTTTAAAAATTATTTTTTAAATTTTAAAAATTTTTTTAAAAATTTTAAAAATTTTTTTAAAAATTTTAAAAATTTTAAAAAAATTTTTTATATTTTTTTTTAAATTTTTTAAAATTAAAAAAAAAATTTTAAAAATTTTAAAAAATTAAGAAAAAATTTTTAAAAACATAAATAAATTTTTTTTAAAAGAAATTGTTAAAAAATTAAAACAAAATTAAAAATTTTTTTTTTAAATTTTAAAATTTTTTTTTTAAATTTTAAAAATTTTTTTAAATTTTTTTTAAAAATTTATAAGAAAATTAAAAAAAAATTTAAAAAATTAAAAAAATTAAAAAAAAAATTTAAAAATTAAAAAAAAAAATTTAAATGAAAAATAATTAAAGAAAAGAAATTTAAAAAAAAAATTTAAAAATTAAAAAAAAAATTTAAAATTAAAAAACAATTTTTAAAAATTAAAAAAAAATTTAAAAATTAAAAAAAATTTATAAGAAAATTAAAAAAAATATTAAAAAAAAATTTAAAAATAAAAAAATTATAAGAAAATTAAAGAAAAATTTTAAAAATTAGAAAAAATTAAAAAAAAATAAAATAAAATAAAAATAAAAATTAAAAAAACATTTTTTGAAATAAAAAAATTATAATTTAAAAAAAAATAAAAAAAATTAAATTTAAAAAAAAAATTAAAGTTAAGAAAATTAAAATAAAAATTTAATTTTTTTTTTAATTTAAAAAAAATATAAAAAAATTAAAATAAACAAATTTTAATATACAAATAAAAATTTTTTAATAAAAAGGTATACAAAAAATTAAAAGAAAAATAAACAAAATTTCGTAAAAAATTTAAAAAAATTTAAAAAAAATGAAAAAAATTAAAAAATATAGAAAAATTTTTTTAAAAAAAAAATAAAAAAAATTTTAAAAAAATTTTGTTAAAAAATTAAAACAAATTTTTAAAAAAAATTAAAAAAAATTATAAGAAAATTAAAAAAATTTTTAAAAAAATTAGAAAAAAAAATTAAAAAAAATTAAAAAAATTTTTAAAAAATTTAAAAAAAAATATAAAAAAAATTTAAAAAAAAACAAAAAAATTTTTAAAGAAAATTTAAAAGATTAAAAATTTTTTAAAAAAATAAGAAAAAAATTTTAAAAACATAAATAAAAAAATTTTTAAAAAAAATTGTTAAAAAATTAAAACAAATTTTTTTAAAAAAAATTAAAATTTTTTTAAAAAATTTAAAAAAATATATAAAAAATTAAAGATTTTTTGTAAAAAATTAAAAAAATAAACAAATTTTTTAAAAAAATTTAACAAAATGAAAATTTTTTTAAAAAAATGAAAAAAATTAAAAAATATAGAAAAAAAATAAAAAAAAATTTTAAAAAAAAATTAAAAAATTTTGTTAAAAAATTAAAACAAATTATTAAAAAAAATTAAAACAAATTTTTTAAAAAAAATTAAAAAAAATTTTTAAAAAATTTAAAAAAAATAAAAAAAAAATTATAAGAAAATTAAAAAAAATAAAAAATTTTTTTAAAAATTTAAAAAAAATGAAAAAAATTTAAAAAAAAATAAAAAAAATTTAAAAAAAATTTTGTTAAAAAATTAAAACAAATTTTTAAAAAAATTAAAAAAAATTAAAAAATTTAGAAAAATTAAGAAAAAAATTTTAAAATCAAAAAAAAATTTTTTAAAAGAAATTGTTAAAAACTTAAAAAAAAATTAAATGAAAAATAATTAAAGAAAAGAAATTGATTTTTTTTTCAAAATTAAAAAAAATTTTAAAAATTAAAAAAAAATTTAAATTAAAAAAAAAATTTAAAAATTTAAAAAAAAAATTTAAAAATTTTGTTAAAAAATTAAAACAATTTTTAAAAAAAAAATTTTAAAAAATTTAAAAAATTTTTTTAAATAAATTAAAAATTATAAGAAAATTAAAAAAAATTTAAATTTAAAAAATTAAAAAAAAATTTTAAAATTAAAAAAATTAAAAAATGTAGGAAAAAAATAAAAAAACAAATAATATTTTTTTAAAGAAATTTTTTTAAAAATTAAAAAAAAAATTTTTAATGAAAAATAATTAAAGAAAAGAATTTTAAATTTTTTTTTCAAAATTAAAAAAAAAATTTTAAAAATTAAAAAAAAATTTTAAATTAAAAAATTTTTTTTTAAAATTTAAAAAAAAATAAAAAAATTAAAAAATTTAGAAAATTTAAAAAAAAAAATAAAAAAGATTTTAAAAAAAAATTTGTTAAAAAAAATTAAAAAATTTTTAAAAAATAAAAAAATTATAAGAAAATTAAAAAAATTTAAAAATTAAAAAAAAACTAAAAAAAATATTTTTTTAAAACTTAAAAAAATTTTTAAAAAATTAAAATAAAATATAAGAAAATTAAAAAAAATTAAAGAAATTTTTTTAAAAATTAAAAAAAAAATTTAAATGAAAAATAATTAAAGAAAAGAAATTGAAATTTTTTTTTCAAAATTAAAAAAAAAAATTTTTAAATTTTAAATTAAAAAAAAATTTTAAAATTTTAAAATTTTTTTTTAAAAATTTAAAAAAAATTGAGAAAAAAATTTTAAAAAAATATAAAATTTTTTTAAAAAGAAATTGTTAAAAAATTAAAACAAAATTTAAAATTTTTTTTTTAAATTTTACAAAAAATTTTAAAAATTAAAAAAAAATTATAAGAAATTAAAAAAAATTTTTTTAAAATTTAAAGAAAATAAAAAAAATTTTAAAAAAATTAGAAAAAAATTTTAAAAAAATTTAAAAAAATAAATAAAAAAATTTAAAAAAACAAAAAAATCTTTAAAAAAAATTTAAAATATTAAAAATTTAAAATTTTTTTAAAAAATTTAAAAAAATATATAAAAAATTAAAGATTTTTTGTAAAAAATTAAAAAAAATAAACAAATTTTTTAAAAAAATTTAACAAAATGAAAATTTTGTTAAAAAAATGAAAAAAATTAAAAAATATAGAAAAAAAATAAAAAAAAAATTAAAAAAAAATTTTAAAAATTTTGTTAAAAAATTAAAACAAATTATTAAAAAAATTAAAACAAATTTTTTAAAAAAAATTTTAAAAAAATCTTAAAAAATTTAAAAAAAATAAAAAAAAAATTATAAGAAAATTAAAAAAAATTAAAGAAATTTTTTAAAAATTAAAAAAAAATTAATGAAAAATAATTAAAGAAAAGAAATTTAAAATTTTTTTTTCAAAATTAAAAAAAAATTTTAAAAATTAAAAAAAAATTTTAAATTAAAAAAAAAATTTTTAAAAACATAAATAAAATTTTTTTAAAAGAAATTGTTAAAAAATTAAAAAATAAATAAAAAAATTTTTTTTTAAATTTTAAAAATTATTTTTTAAATTTTAAAAATTTTTTTAAAAATTTTAAAAATTTAAAAAAAATT
>NW_027486684.1:0-20812 GCF_050908995.1 Andrena cerasifolii | reverse complement strand
TTGCAACTTTAAGGCGATGCCTTTGAAGCTGAAATTTAGTATACCTCTTTCCACTTCATGTTCTCCTGATATATTGGCCAAAATCTGGCGAAAATTTTGAGAATGCACCAAATTGGGCTTTGTAACAGGAGAATATGCCGTCGAAAGAGATGGCACAAAGTAATGTCTCCGGAGAGCAAATCAAAGCGCGAGAAGTGGCGCAGATGTTTCGAGGCAGTGACTGTTTAACGAAGAGACGCAGAATTTTCGAACGCCTCTTGAGAGGCCTGCGCCTCTTATTTGCAACTTTAAGGCGATGCCTTTGAAGCTGAAATTTAGTATACCTCTTTCCACTTTATTTTCTCCTGATATATTGGCCAAAATCTGGCGAAAATTTTCAGAATACACAAAATTGTGCTTTGTAACAGGACAACATGCCGTCGAAAGAGATGGAACAAAGTAACGTCTCTGGAGAGCAAATCAAAGAGCGAGAAGTGGCGCAGGTGTTTCGAGACAGTGACTGTTTAACAACGAGACGCAGAATTTTCGAACGCCTCTTGAAAGGCCTGCGCCTCTTATTTGCAACTTTAAGGCGATGCATTTGAAGCTGAAATTTAGTATACCTCTTTCGACTTCATGTTCTCCTGATATATTGGGCAAAATCTGGCGAAAATTTTCAGAATACACAAAATTGGGCTTTGTAACAGGAGAACATACCGTCGAAAGAGATGGCACAACGTAACGTCTCCGGAGAGCAAATCAAAGAGCGAGAAGTGGCGCCGGTGTTTCGAGACAGTGACTGTTTAACGAAGAGACGCAGAATTTTCGAACGCCTCTTGAAAGGCCTGCGCCTCTTATTTGCAACTTTAAGGCGATGCCTTTGAAGCTGAAATTTAGTATACCTCTTTCCACTTCATTTTCTCCTGATATATTGGCCAAAATTTGGCGAAAATTTCGAGAATACACAAAATTGAGCTTTGTAACAGGACAACAAGCCGTCGAAAGAGATGGAACAAAGTAACGGCTCCGGAGAGCAAATCAAAGAGTGAGAAGTGGCGCAGGTGTTTCGAGACAGTGACTGTTTAACGAAGAGACGCAGAATTTTCGAACGCCTCTTGAAAGGCCTGCGCCTCTTATTTGCAACTTTAAGGCGATGCCTTTGAAGCTGAAATTTAGTATACCTCTTTCCACTTCATTTTCTCCTGATATATTGGCCAAAATTTGGCGAAAATTTCGAGAATACACAAAATTGAGCTTTGTAACAGGACAACATGCCGTCGAAAGAGATGGAACAAAGTAACGGCTCCGGAGAGCAAATCAAAGAGCGAGAAGTGGCGCAAATGTTTCGAGACAGTGACTGTTTAACGAAGACACGCAGAATTTTCGAACGCCTCTTGAAAGGCCTGCGCCTCTTATTTGCAACTTTAAGGCGTTGCCTTTGAAGCTGAAATTTAGTATACCTCTTTCCACTTCATGTTCTCCTGATATATTGGCCAAAATCTGGCGAAAATTTTGAGAATGCACCAAATTGGGCTTTGTAACAGGAGAATATGCCGTCGAAAGAGATGGCACAAAGTAATGTCTCCGGAGAGCAAATCAAAGAGCGAGAAGTGGCGCAGGTGTTTCGAGACAGTGACTGTTTAACGAAGAGACGCAGAATTTTCGAACGCCTCTTGAAAGGCCTGCGCCTCTTATTTGCAACTTTAAGGCGATGCCTTTGAAGCTGAAATTTAGTATACCTCTTTCCACTTCATTTTCTCCTGATATATTGACCAAAATCTGGCGAAAATTTTCAGAATGCACAAAATTGGGCTTTGTAACAGGACAACATGCCGTCGAAAGAGATGGAACAAAGTAACGTCTCTGGAGAGCAATTCAAAGAGCGAGAAGTGGCGCAGGTGTTTCGAGACAGTGACTGTTTAACGAAGAGACGCAGAATTTTCGAACGCCTCTTGAAAGGCCTGCGCCTCTTATTTGCAACTTTAAGGCGATGCCTTTGAAGCTGAAATTTAGTATACCTGTTTCCACTTCATGTTCTCCTGATATATTGGCCAAAATCTGGCGAAAATTTTCAGAATGCACAAAATTGGGCTTTGTAACAGGAGAACATGCCGTCGAAAGAGATGGCACAAAGTAACGTCTCCGGAGAGCAAATCAAAGAGCAAGAAGTGGCGCAGATGTTTCGAGACAGTGACTGTTTAACGAAGAGACGCAGAATTTTCGAACGCCTCTTGAAAGGCCTGCGCCTCTTATTTGCAACTTTAAGGCGATGCCTTTGAAGCTGAAATTTAGTATACCTCCTTCCACTTCATGTTCTCCTGATATATTGGCCAAAATCCGGCGAAAATTTTCAGAATGCACAAAATTGGGCTTTGTAATAGGAGAACATGCCGTCGAAAGAGATGGATCAAAGTATCGTCTCCGGAGAGCAAATCAAAGAGCGAGAAGTGGCGCAGATATTTCGAGACAGTGACTGTTTAACAACGAGACGCAGAATTTTCGAACGCCTCTTGAAAGGCCTGCGCTTCTTATTTGCAACATTAAGGCGATGCATTTGTAGCTGAAATTTAGTATACCTCTTTCGACTTCATGTTCTCCTGATATATTGGGCAAAATCTGGCGAAAATTTTCAGAATGCACAAAATTGGGCTTTGTAACAGGAGAACATGCCGTCGAAAGAGATGGCACAAAGTAACGTCTCCGGAGAGCAAATCAAAGAGCGAGAAGTGGCACAGATGTTTCGAGACAGTGACTGTTTAACGAAGAGACGCAGAATTTTCGAACGCCTCTTGAAAGGCCTGCGCCTCTTATTTGCAACTTTAAGGCGATGCCTTTGAAGCTGAAATTTAGTATACCTCTTTCCACTTCATTTTCTCCTGATATATTGGCCAAAATTTGGCGAAAATTTCGAGAATACACAAGATTGAGCATTGTAACAGGACAACATGCCGTCGAAAGAGATGGAACAAAGTAACGGCTCCGGAGAGCAAATCAAAGAGCAAGAAGTGGCGCAGATGTTTCGAGACAGTGACTGTTTAACGAAGAGACGCAGAATTTTCGAACGCCTCTTGAAAGGCCTGCGCCTCTTATTTGCAACTTTAAGGCGATGCCTTTGAAGCTGAAATTTAGTATACCTCCTTCCACTTCATGTTCTCCTGATATATTGGCCAAAATCCGGCGAAAATTTTCAGAATGCACAAAATTGGGCTTTGTAATAGGAGAACAGCCGTCGAAAGAGATGGATCAAAGTATCGTCTCCGGAGAGCAAATCAAAGAGCGAGAAGTGGCGCAGATATTTCGAGACAGTGACTGTTTAACAACGAGACGCAGAATTTTCGAACGCCTCTTGAAAGGCCTGCGCTTCTTATTTGCAACATTAAGGCGATGCATTTGTAGCTGAAATTTAGTATACCTCTTTCGACTTCATGTTCTCCTGATATATTGGGCAAAATCTGGCGAAAATTTTCAGAATGCACAAAATTGGGCTTTGTAACAGGAGAACATGCCGTCGAAAGAGATGGCACAAAGTAACGTCTCCGGAGAGCAAATCAAAGAGCGAGAAGTGGCACAGATGTTTCGAGACAGTGACTGTTTAACGAAGAGACGCAGAATTTTCGAACGCCTCTTGAAAGGCCTGCGCCTCTTATTTGCAACTTTAAGGCGATGCCTTTGAAGCTGAAATTTAGTATACCTCTTTCCACTTCATTTTCTCCTGATATATTGGCCAAAATTTGGCGAAAATTTCGAGAATACACAAAATTGAGCATTGTAACAGGACAACATGCCGTCGAAAGAGATGGAACAAAGTAACGGCTCCGGAGAGCAAATCAAAGTGCGAGAAGTGGCGCAAATGTTTCGAGACAGTGACTGTTTAACGAAGACACGCAGAATTTTCGAACGCCTCTTGAAAGGCCTGCGCCTCTTATTTGCAACTTTAAGGCGATGCCTTTGAAGCTGAAATTTAGTATACCTCTTTCCACTTCATGTTCTCCTGATATATTGGCCAAAATCTGGCGAAAATTTGAGAATGCACCAAATTGGGCTTTGTAACAGGAGAATATGCCGTCGAAAGAGATGGCACAAAGTAATGTCTCCGGAGAGCAAATCAAAGCGCGAGAAGTGGCGCAGATGTTTCGAGGCAGTGACTGTTTAACGAAGAGACGCAGAATTTTCGAACGCCTCTTGAGAGGCCTGCGCCTCTTATTTGCAACTTTAAGGCGATGCCTTTGAAGCTGAAATTTAGTATACCTCTTTCCACTTTATTTTCTCCTGATATATTGGCCAAAATCTGGCGAAAATTTTCAGAATACACAAAATTGTGCTTTGTAACAGGACAACATGCCGTCGAAAGAGATGGAACAAAGTAACGTCTCTGGAGAGCAAATCAAAGAGCGAGAAGTGGCGCAGGTGTTTCGAGACAGTGACTGTTTAACAACGAGACGCAGAATTTTCGAACGCCTCTTGAAAGGCCTGCGCCTCTTATTTGCAACTTTAAGGCGATGCATTTGAAGCTGAAATTTAGTATACCTCTTTCGACTTCATGTTCTCCTGATATATTGGGCAAAATCTGGCGAAAATTTTCAGAATACACAAAATTGGGCTTTGTAACAGGAGAACATACCGTCGAAAGAGATGGCACAACGTAACGTCTCCGGAGAGCAAATCAAAGAGCGAGAAGTGGCGCCGGTGTTTCGAGACAGTGACTGTTTAACGAAGAGACGCAGAATTTTCGAACGCCTCTTGAAAGGCCTGCGCCTCTTATTTGCAACTTTAAGGCGATGCCTTTGAAGCTGAAATTTAGTATACCTCTTTCCACTTCATTTTCTCCTGATATATTGGCCAAAATCTGGCGAAAATTTCGAGAATACACAAAATTGAGCTTTGTAACAGGACAACATGCCGTTGAAAGAGATGGAACAAAGCAACGTCTCTGGAGAGCAAATCAAAGAGCGAGAAGTGGCGCAGATATTTCGAGACAGTGACTCTTTAACGAAGACACGCAGAATTTTCGAACGCCTCTTGAAAGACCTGCGCCTCTTATTTGCAACTTTAAGGCGATGCCTTTGAAGCTGAAATTTAGTATACCTCTTTCCACTTCATTTTCTCCTGATATATTGGCCAAAATCTGGCGAAAATTTCGAGCGTACACAAAATTGAGCTTTGTAACAGCACAACATGCCGTTGAAAGAGATGGAATAAAGTAACGTCTCTGGAGAGCAAATCAAAGAGCGAGAAGTGGCGCAGGTGTTTCGAGACAGTGATTGTTTAACAACGAGACGCAGAATTTTCGAACGTCTCTTGAAAGGCCTGCGCCTCTTATTTGCAACTTTAAGGCGATGCCTTTGAAGCTGAAATTTAGTATACCTCTTTCCACTTCATGTTCTCCTGATATAATGGCCAAAATCTGGCGAAAATTTTCAGAATGCACAAAATTGTGCTTTGTAACAGGAGAACATGCCGTCGAAAGAGATGGCACAAAGTAACGTCTCCGGACAGCAAACGAAAGAGCGAGAAGTGGCGCAGGTGTTTCGAGACAGTGACTGTTTAACGAAGAGACGCAGAATTTTCGAACGCCTCTTGAAAGGCCTGCGCCTCTTATTTGCAACTTTAAGGCGATGCCTTTGAAGCTGAAATTTAGTATACCTCTTTCCACTTCATGTTCTCCTGATATATTGGCCAAAATCTGGCGAAAATTTTGAGAATGCACCAAATTGGGCTTTGTAACAGGAGAATATGCCGTCGAAAGAGATGGCACAAAGTAATGTCTCCGGAGAGCAAATCAAAGCGCGAGAAGTGGCGCAGATGTTTCGAGGCAGTGACTGTTTAACGAAGAGACGCAGAATTTTCGAACGCCTCTTGAGAGGCCTGCGCCTCTTATTTGCAACTTTAAGGCGATGCCTTTGAAGCTGAAATTTAGTATACCTCTTTCCACTTTATTTTCTCCTGATATATTGGCCAAAATCTGGCGAAAATTTTCAGAATACACAAAATTGTGCTTTGTAACAGGACAACATGCCGTCGAAAGAGATGGAACAAAGTAACGTCTCTGGAGAGCAAATCAAAGAGCGAGAAGTGGCGCAGGTGTTTCGAGACAGTGACTGTTTAACAACGAGACGCAGAATTTTCGAACGCCTCTTGAAAGGCCTGCGCCTCTTATTTGCAACTTTAAGGCGATGCATTTGAAGCTGAAATTTAGTATACCTCTTTCGACTTCATGTTCTCCTGATATATTGGGCAAAATCTGGCGAAAATTTTCAGAATACACAAAATTGGGCTTTGTAACAGGAGAACATACCGTCGAAAGAGATGGCACAACGTAACGTCTCCGGAGAGCAAATCAAAGAGCGAGAAGTGGCGCCGGTGTTTCGAGACAGTGACTGTTTAACGAAGAGACGCAGAATTTTCGAACGCCTCTTGAAAGGCCTGCGCCTCTTATTTGCAACTTTAAGGCGATGCCTTTGAAGCTGAAATTTAGTATACCTCTTTCCACTTCATTTTCTCCTGATATATTGGCCAAAATCTGGCGAAAATTTCGAGAATACACAAAATTGAGCTTTGTAACAGGACAACATGCCGTTGAAAGAGATGGAACAAAGCAACGTCTCTGGAGAGCAAATCAAAGAGCGAGAAGTGGCGCAGATATTTCGAGACAGTGACTCTTTAACGAAGACACGCAGAATTTTCGAACGCCTCTTGAAAGACCTGCGCCTCTTATTTGCAACTTTAAGGCGATGCCTTTGAAGCTGAAATTTAGTATACCTCTTTCCACTTCATTTTCTCCTGATATATTGGCCAAAATCTGGCGAAAATTTCGAGCGTACACAAAATTGAGCTTTGTAACAGCACAACATGCCGTTGAAAGAGATGGAATAAAGTAACGTCTCTGGAGAGCAAATCAAAGAGCGAGAAGTGGCGCAGGTGTTTCGAGACAGTGATTGTTTAACAACGAGACGCAGAATTTTCGAACGTCTCTTGAAAGGCCTGCGCCTCTTATTTGCAACTTTAAGGCGATGCCTTTGAAGCTGAAATTTAGTATACCTCTTTCCACTTCATGTTCTCCTGATATAATGGCCAAAATCTGGCGAAAATTTTCAGAATGCACAAAATTGTGCTTTGTAACAGGAGAACATGCCGTCGAAAGAGATGGCACAAAGTAACGTCTCCGGACAGCAAACGAAAGAGCGAGAAGTGGCGCAGGTGTTTCGAGACAGTGACTGTTTAACGAAGAGACGCAGAATTTTCGAACGCCTCTTGAAAGGCCTGCGCCTCTTATTTGCAACTTTAAGGCGATGCCTTTGAAGCTGAAATTTAGTATACCTCTTTCCACTTCATGTTCTCCTGATATATTGGCCAAAATCTGGCGAAAATTTTGAGAATGCACCAAATTGGGCTTTGTAACAGGAGAATATGCCGTCGAAAGAGATGGCACAAAGTAATGTCTCCGGAGAGCAAATCAAAGCGCGAGAAGTGGCGCAGATGTTTCGAGGCAGTGACTGTTTAACGAAGAGACGCAGAATTTTCGAACGCCTCTTGAGAGGCCTGCGCCTCTTATTTGCAACTTTAAGGCGATGCCTTTGAAGCTGAAATTTAGTATACCTCTTTCCACTTTATTTTCTCCTGATATATTGGCCAAAATCTGGCGAAAATTTTCAGAATACACAAAATTGTGCTTTGTAACAGGACAACATGCCGTCGAAAGAGATGGAACAAAGTAACGTCTCTGGAGAGCAAATCAAAGAGCGAGAAGTGGCGCAGGTGTTTCGAGACAGTGACTGTTTAACAACGAGACGCAGAATTTTCGAACGCCTCTTGAAAGGCCTGCGCCTCTTATTTGCAACTTTAAGGCGATGCATTTGAAGCTGAAATTTAGTATACCTCTTTCGACTTCATGTTCTCCTGATATATTGGGCAAAATCTGGCGAAAATTTTCAGAATACACAAAATTGGGCTTTGTAACAGGAGAACATACCGTCGAAAGAGATGGCACAACGTAACGTCTCCGGAGAGCAAATCAAAGAGCGAGAAGTGGCGCCGGTGTTTCGAGACAGTGACTGTTTAACGAAGAGACGCAGAATTTTCGAACGCCTCTTGAAAGGCCTGCGCCTCTTATTTGCAACTTTAAGGCGATGCCTTTGAAGCTGAAATTTAGTATACCTCTTTCCACTTCATTTTCTCCTGATATATTGGCCAAAATTTGGCGAAAATTTCGAGAATACACAAAATTGAGCTTTGTAACAGGACAACAAGCCGTCGAAAGAGATGGAACAAAGTAACGGCTCCGGAGAGCAAATCAAAGAGTGAGAAGTGGCGCAGGTGTTTCGAGACAGTGACTGTTTAACGAAGAGACGCAGAATTTTCGAACGCCTCTTGAAAGGCCTGCGCCTCTTATTTGCAACTTTAAGGCGATGCCTTTGAAGCTGAAATTTAGTATACCTCTTTCCACTTCATTTTCTCCTGATATATTAGCCAAAATTTGGCGAAAATTTCGAGAATACACAAAATTGAGCTTTGTAACAGGACAACATGCCGTCGAAAGAGATGGAACAAAGTAACGGCTCCGGAGAGCAAATCAAAGAGCGAGAAGTGGCGCAAATGTTTCGAGACAGTGACTGTTTAACGAAGACACGCAGAATTTTCGAACGCCTCTTGAAAGGCCTGCGCCTCTTATTTGCAACTTTAAGGCGATGCCTTTGAAGCTGAAATTTAGTATACCTCTTTCCACTTCATGTTCTCCTGATATATTGGCCAAAATCTGGCGAAAATTTTGAGAATGCACAAAATTGGGCTTTGTAACAGGAGAATATGCCGTCGAAAGAGATGGCACAAAGTAACGTCTCTGGGGAGCAAATCAAAGAGCGAGAAGTGGCGCAAGTGTTTCGAGACGGTGATTGTTTAACAACGAGACGCAGAATTTTCGAACGATTCTTGAAAGGCCTGCGCCTCTTATTTGCAACCTTAAGGCGATGCATTTGAAGCTGAAATTTAGTATACCTCTTTCGACTTCATGTTCTCCTGATATATTGGCCAAAATCTGGCGAAAATTTTCAGAATACACAAAATTGTGCTTTGTAACAGGACAACATGCCGTCGAAAGAGATGGAACAAAGTAACGTCTCTGGAGAGCAATTCAAAGAGCGAGAAGTGGCGCAGGTGTTTCGAGACAGTGATTGTTTAACAATGAGACGCAGAAGTTTCGAACGCCTCTTGAAAGGCCTGCGCCTCTTATTTGCAACTTTAAGGCGATGCATTTGAAGCTGAAATTTAGTATACCTCTTTCGACTTCATGTTCTCCTGATATATTGGCCAAAATCTGGCGAAAATTTTCAGCATACAACAAAATTGGGCTTTGTAACAGGAGAACATGCCGTCGAAAGAGATGGAACAAAGTAACGTCTCCGGAGAGCAAATCAAAGCGTGAGAAGTGGCGCCGGTGTTTCGAGACAGTGATTGTTTAACAACGAGACGCAGAATTTTCAAACGCCTCTTGAGAGGCCTGCGCCTCTTATTTGCAACTTTAAGGCGATGCCTTTGAAGCTGAAATTTAGTATACCTCTTTCAACTTCATTTTCTCCTGATATATTGGCCAAAATCTGGCGAAAATTTTCAGAATGCACAAAATTGGGCTTTGTAACAGGAGAATATGCCGTCGAAAGAGATGGCACAAAGTAACGTCTCTGGGGAGCAAATCAAAGAGCGAGAAGTGGCGCAGGTGTTTCGAGACAGTGATTGTTTAACAATGAGACGCAGAAGTTTCGAACGCCTCTTGAAAGGCCTGCGCCTCTTATTTGCAACTTTAAGGCGATGCATTTGAAGCTGAAATTTAGTATACCTCTTTCGACTTCATGTTCTCCTGATATATTGGCCAAAATCTGGCGAAAATTTTCAGCATACACAAAATTGGGCTTTGTAACAGGAGAACATGCCGTCGAAAGAGATGGAACAAAGTAATGTCTCCGGAGAGCAAATCAAAGAGCGAGAAGTGGCGCAGGTGTTTCGAGACAGTGGCTGTTTCACGAAGAGACGCAGAATTTTCGAAAGTCTCTTGAAAGGCCTGCGCCTCTTATTTGCAACTTTAAGGCGATGCCTTTGAAGCTGAAATTTAGTATATCTCTTTCCACTTCATTTTCTCCTGATATATTGGCGAAAATCTGGCGAAAATTTCGAGAATACACAAAATTGTGCTTTGTAACAGGACAACATGCCGTCGAAAGAGATAGAACAAAGTAACGTCTCTGGAGAGTAAATCAAAGAGCGAGAAGTGGCGCAGGTGTTTCGAGACAGTGACTGTTTAACAACGAGACGCAGAATTTTCGAACGCCTCTTGAAAGGCCTGCGCCTCTTATTTGCAACTTTAAGGCGATGCATTTGAAGCTGAAATTTAGTATACCTCTTTCGACTTCATGTTCTCCTGATATATTGGGCAAAATCTGGCGAAAATTTTCAGAATACACAAAATTGGGCTTTGTAACAGGAGAACATACCGTCGAAAGAGATGGCACAACGTAACGTCTCCGGAGAGCAAATCAAAGAGCGAGAAGTGGCGCCGGTGTTTCGAGACAGTGACTGTTTAACGAAGAGACGCAGAATTTTCGAACGCCTCTTGAAAGGCCTGCGCCTCTTATTTGCAACTTTAAGGCGATGCCTTTGAAGCTGAAATTTAGTATACCTCTTTCCACTTCATTTTCTCCTGATATATTGGCCAAAATTTGGCGAAAATTTCGAGAATACACAAAATTGAGCTTTGTAACAGGACAACATGCCGTCGAAAGAGATGGAACAAAGTAACGGCTCCGGAGAGCAAATCAAAGAGTGAGAAGTGGCGCAGGTGTTTCGAGACAGTGACTGTTTAACGAAGAGACGCAGAATTTTCGAACGCCTCTTGAAAGGCCTGCGCCTCTTATTTGCAACTTTAAGGCGATGCATTTGAAGCTGAAATTTAGTATACCTCTTTCGACTTCATGTTCTCCTGATATATTGGGCAAAATCTGGCGAAAATTTTCAGAATACACAAAATTGGGCTTTGTAACAGGAGAACATACCGTCGAAAGAGATGGCACAACGTAACGTCTCCGGAGAGCAAATCAAAGAGCGAGAAGTGGCGCCGGTGTTTCGAGACAGTGACTGTTTAACGAAGAGACGCAGAATTTTCGAACGCCTCTTGAAAGGCCTGCGCCTCTTATTTGCAACTTTAAGGCGATGCCTTTGAAGCTGAAATTTAGTATACCTCTTTCCACTTCATTTTCTCCTGATATATTGGCCAAAATTTGGCGAAAATCTCGAGAATACACAAAATTGAGCTTTGTAACAGGACAACATGCCGTCGAAAGAGATGGAACAAAGTAACGGCACCGGAGAGCAAATCAAAGAGTGAGAAGTGGCGCAGGTGTTTCGAGACAGTGACTGTTTAACGAAGAGACGCAGAATTTTCGAACGCCTCTTGAAAGGCCTGCGCCTCTTATTTGCAACTTTGAGGCGATGCCTTTGAAGCTGAAATTTAGTATACCTCTTTCCACTTCATTTTCTCCTGATATATTGGCCAAAATTTGGCGAAAATTTCGAGAATACACAAAATTGAGCTTTGTAACAGGACAACATGCCGTCGAAAGAGATGGAACAAAGTAACGGCTCCGGAGAGCAAATCAAAGAGCGAGAAGTGGCGCAAATGTTTCGAGACAGTGACTGTTTAACGAAGACACGCAGAATTTTCGAACGCCTCTTGAAAGGCCTGCGCCTCTTATTTGCAACTTTAAGGCGATGCCTTTGAAGCTGAAATTTAGTATACCTCTTTCCACTTCATGTTCTCCTGATATATTGGCCAAAATCTGGCGAAAATTTTGAGAATGCACCAAATTGGGCTTTGTAACAGGAGAATATGCCGTCGAAAGAGATGGCACAAAGTAATGTCTCCGGAGAGCAAATCAAAGAGCGAGAAGTGGCGCAGATGTTTCGAGGCAGTGACTGTTTAACGAAGAGACGCAGAATTTTCGAACGCCTCTTGAGAGGCCTGCGCCTCTTATTTGCAACTTTAAGGCGATGCCTTTGAAGCTGAAATTTAGTATACCTCTTTCCACTTCATTTTCTCCTGATATATTGGCCAAAATCTGGCGAAAATTTTCAGAATGCACAAAATTGGGCTTTGTAACAGGAGAATATGCCGTCGAAAGAGATGGCACAAAGTAACGTCTCTGGGGAGCAAATCAAAGAGCGAGAAGTGGCGCAAGTGTTTCGAGACGGTGATTGTTTAACAACGAGACGCAGAATTTTCGAACGATTCTTGAAAGGCCTGCGCCTCTTATTTGCAACCTTAAGGCGATGCATTTGAAGCTGAAATTTAGTATACCTCTTTCGACTTCATGTTCTCCTGATATATTGGCCAAAATCTGGCGAAAATTTTCAGAATACACAAAATTGTGCTTTGTAACAGGACAACATGCCGTCGAAAGAGATGGAACAAAGTAACGTCTCTGGAGAGCAAATCAAAGCGCGAGAAGTGGCGCAGGTGTTTCGAGACAGTGATTGTTTAACAATGAGACGCAGAAGTTTCGAACGCCTCTTGAAAGGCCTGCGCCTCTTATTTGCAACTTTAAGGCGATGCATTTGAAGCTGAAATTTAGTATACCTCTTTCGACTTCATGTTCTCCTGATATATTGGCCAAAATCTGGCGAAAATTTTCAGCATACAACAAAATTGGGCTTTGTAACAGGAGAACATGCCGTCGAAAGAGATGGAACAAAGTAATGTCTCCGGAGAGCAAATCAAAGAGCGAGAAGTGGCGCAGGTGTTTCGAGACAGTGGCTGTTTAACGAAGAGACGCAGAATTCTCGAACGCCTCTTGAAAGGCCTGCGCCTCTTATTTGCAACTTTAAGGCGATGCCTTTGAAGCTGAAATTTAGTATACCTCTTTCCACTTCATTTTCTCCTGATATATTGGCCAAAATTTGGCGAAAATTTCGAGAATACACAAAATTGAGCTTTGTAACAGGACAACATGCCGTCGAAAGAGATGGAACAATGTAACGTCTCTGGAGAGCAAATCAAAGAGTGAGAAGTGGCGCAGGTGTTTCGAGACAGTGACTGTTTAACGAAGAGACGCAGAATTTTCGAACGCCTCTTGAAAGGCCTGCGCGTCTTATTTGCAACTTTAAGGCGATGCCTTTGAAGCTGAAATTTAGTATACCTCTTTCCACTTCATTTTCTCCTGATATATTGACCAAAATCTGGCGAAAATTTCGAGAATACACAAGATTGAGCTTTGTAACAGGACAACATGCCGTCGAAAGAGATGGAACAAAGTAACGTCTCTGGAGAGCAAATCAAAGAGCGAGAAGTGGCGCAGGTGTTTCGAGACAGTGACTGTTTAACGAAGAGACGCAGAATTTTCGAACGCCTCTTGAAAGGCCTGCGCCTCTTATTTGCAACTTTAAGGCGATGCCTTTGAAGCTGAAATTTAGTATACCTCTTTCCACTTCATTTTCTCCTGATATATTGGCCAAAATTTGGCGAAAATTTCGAGAATACACAAAATTGAGCTTTGTAACAGGACAACATGCCGTCGAAAGAGATGGAACAAAGTAACGGCTCCGGAGAGCAAATCAAAGAGCGAGAAGTGGCGCAAATGTTTCGAGACAGTGACTGTTTAACGAAGACACGCAGAATTTTCGAACGCCTCTTGAAAGGCCTGCGCCTCTTATTTGCAACTTTAAGGCGAAGCCTTTGAAGCTGAAATTTAGTATACCTCTTTCCACTTCATGTTCTCCTGATATATTGGCCAAAATCTGGCGAAAATTTTGAGAATGCACCAAATTGGGCTTTGTAACAGGAGAATATGCCGTCGAAAGAGATGGCACAAAGTAATGTCTCCGGAGAGCAAATCAAAGAGCGAGAAGTGGCGCAGATGTTTCGAGGCAGTGACTGTTTAACGAAGAGACGCAGAATTTTCGAACGCCTCTTGAGAGGCCTGCGCCTCTTATTTGCAACTTTAAGGCGATGCCTTTGAAGCTGAAATTTAGTATACCTCTTTCCACTTCATTTTCTCCTGATATATTGGCCAAAATCTGGCGAAAATTTTCAGAATGCACAAAATTGGGCTTTGTAACAGGAGAATATGCCGTCGAAAGAGATGGCACAAAGTAACGTCTCTGGGGAGCAAATCAAAGAGCGAGAAGTGGCGCAAGTGTTTCGAGACGGTGATTGTTTAACAACGAGACGCAGAATTTTCGAACGATTCTTGAAAGGCCTGCGCCTCTTATTTGCAACCTTAAGGCGATGCATTTGAAGCTGAAATTTAGTATACCTCTTTCGACTTCATGTTCTCCTGATATATTGGCCAAAATCTGGCGAAAATTTTCAGAATACACAAAATTGTGCTTTGTAACAGGACAACATGCCGTCGAAAGAGATGGAACAAAGTAACGTCTCTGGAGAGCAAATCAAAGAGCGAGAAGTGGCGCAGGTGTTTCGAGACAGTGATTGTTTAACAATGAGACGCAGAAGTTTCGAACGCCTCTTGAAAGGCCTGCGCCTCTTATTTGCAACTTTAAGGCGATGCATTTGAAGCTGAAATTTAGTATACCTCTTTCGACTTCATGTTCTCCTGATATATTGGCCAAAATCTGGCGAAAATTTTCAGCATACAACAAAATTGGGCTTTGTAACAGGAGAACATGCCGTCGAAAGAGATGGAACAAAGTAACGTCTCCGGAGAGCAAATCAAAGCGCGAGAAGTGGCGCCGGTGTTTCGAGACAGTGATTGTTTAACAACGAGACGCAGAATTCTCAAACGCCTCTTGAGAGGCCTGCGCCTCTTATTTGCAACTTTAAGGCGATGCCTTTGAAGCTGAAATTTAGTATACCTCTTTCAACTTCATTTTCTCCTGATATATTGGCCAAAATCTGGCGAAAATTTTCAGAATGCACAAAATTGGGCTTTGTAACAGGAGAATATGCCGTCGAAAGAGATGGCGCAAAGTAACGTCTCTGGGGAGCAAATCAAAGAGCGAGAAGTGGCGCAAGTGTTTCGAGACGGTGATTGTTTAACAACGAGACGCAGAATTTTCGAACGACTCTTGAAAGGCCTGCGCCTCTTATTTGCAACCTTAAGGCGATGCATTTGAAGCTGAAATTTAGTATACCTCTTTCCACTTCATTTTCTCCTGATATATTGGCCAAAATTTGGCGAAAATTTCGAGAGTACACAAAATTGAGCTTTGTAACAGGACAACATGCCGTCGAAAGAGATGGAACAAAGTAACGGCTCCGGAGAGCAAATCAAAGAGCGAGAAGTGGCGCAAATGTTTCGAGACAGTGACTGTTTAACGAAGACACGCAGAATTCTCAAACGCCTCTTGAGAGGCCTGCGCCTCTTATTTGCAACTTTAAGGCGATGCCTTTGAAGCTGAAATTTAGTATACCTCTTTCAACTTCATTTTCTCCTGATATATTGGCCAAAATCTGGCGAAAATTTTCAGAATGCACAAAATTGGGCTTTGTAACAGGAGAATATGCCGTCGAAAGAGATGGCGCAAAGTAACGTCTCTGGGGAGCAAATCAAAGAGCGAGAAGTGGCGCAAGTGTTTCGAGACGGTGATTGTTTAACAACGAGACGCAGAATTTTCGAACGACTCTTGAAAGGCCTGCGCCTCTTATTTGCAACCTTAAGGCGATGCATTTGAAGCTGAAATTTAGTATACCTCTTTCGACTTCATGTTCTCCTGATATATTGGCCAAAATCTGGCGAAAATTTTCAGAATACACAAAATTGTGCTTTGTAACAGGACAACATGCCGTCGAAAGAGATGGAACAAAGTAACGTCTCTGGAGAGCAAATCAAAGAGCGAGAAGTGGCGCAGGTGTTTCGAGACAGTGATTGTTTAACAATGAGACGCAGAAGTTTCGAACGCCTCTTGAAAGGCCTGCGCCTCTTATTTGCAACTTTAAGGCGATGCATTTGAAGCTGAAATTTAGTATACCTCTTTCGACTTCATGTTCTCCTGATATATTGGCCAAAATCTGGCGAAAATTTTCAGCATACACAAAATTGGGCTTTGTAACAGGAGAACATGCCGTCGAAAGAGATGGAACAAAGTAATGTCTCCGGAGAGCAAATCAAAGAGCGAGAAGTGGCGCAGGTGTTTCGAGACAGTGGCTGTTTCACGAAGAGACGCAGAATTTTCGAAAGCCTCTTGAAAGGCCTGCGCCTCTTATTTGCAACTTTAAGGCGATGCCTTTGAAGCTGAAATTTAGTATATCTCTTTCCACTTCATTTTCTCCTGATATATTGGCGAAAATCTGGCGAAAATTTTCAGAATGCACAATATTGGGCTTTGTAACAGGAGAATATGCCGTCGAAAGAGATGGCACAAAGTAACGTCTCTGGGGAGCAAATCAAAGAGCGAGAAGTGGCGCAAGTGTTTCGAGACGGTGATTGTTTAACAACGAGACGCAGAAGTTTCGAACGCCTCTTGAAAGGCCTGCGCCTCTTATTTGCAACTTTAAGGCGATGCATTTGAAGCTGAAATTTAGTATACCTCTTTCGACTTCATGTTCTCCTGATATATTGGCCAAAATCTGGCGAAAATTTTCAGAATACACAAAATTGTGCTTTGTAACAGGACAACATGCCGTCGAAAGAGATGGAACAAAGTAACGTCTCTGGAGAGCAAATAAAAGAGCGAGAAGTGGCGCAGGTGTTTCGAGACAGTGATTGTTTAACAATGAGACGCAGAATTTTCGAACGCCTCTTGAAAGGCCTGCGCCTCTTATTTGCAACTTTAAGGCGATGCATTTGAAGCTGAAATTTAGTATACCTCTTTCGACTTCATGTTCTCCTGATATATTGGCCAAAATCTGGCGAAAATTTTCAGCATACAACAAAATTGGGCTTTGTAACAGGAGAACATGCCGTCGAAAGAGATGGAACAAAGTAATGTCTCCGGAGAGCAAATCAAAGAGCGAGAAGTGGCGCAGGTGTTTCGAGACAGTGGCTGTTTAACGAAGAGACGCAAATTTTCGAACGCCTCTTGAAAGGCCTGCGCCTCTTATTTGCAACTTTAAGGCGATGCCTTTGAAGCTGAAATTTAGTATATCTCTTTCCACTTCATTTTCTCCTGATCTATTGGCGAAAATCTGGCGAAAATTTCGAGAATACACAAAATTGTGCTTTGTAACAGGACAACATGCCGTCGAAAGAGATAGAACAAAGTAACGTCTCTGGAGAGCAAATCAAAGAGCGAGAAGTGGCGCAGGTGTTTCGAGACAGTGACTGTTTAACAACGAGACGCAGAATTTTCGAACGCCTCTTGAAAGGCCTGCGCCTCTTATTTGCAACTTTAAGGCGATGCATTTGAAGCTGAAATTTAGTATACCTCTTTCGACTTCATGTTCTCCTGATATATTGGGCAAAATCTGGCGAAAATTTTCAGAATACACAAAATTGGGCTTTGTAACAGGAGAACATACCGTCGAAAGAGATGGCACAACGTAACGTCTCCGGAGAGCAAATCAAAGAGCGAGAAGTGGCGCCGGTGTTTCGAGACAGTGACTGTTTAACGAAGAGACGCAGAATTTTCGAACGCCTCTTGAAAGGCCTGCGCCTCTTATTTGCAACTTTAAGGCGATGCCTTTGAAGCTGAAATTTAGTATACCTCTTTCCACTTCATTTTCTCCTGATATATTGGCCAAAATTTGGCGAAAATTTCGAGAATACACAAAATTGAGCTTTGTAACAGGACAACATGCCGTCGAAAGAGATGGAACAAAGTAACGGCTCCGGAGAGCAAATCAAAGAGTGAGAAGTGGCACAGGTGTTTCGAGACAGTGACTGTTTAACGAAGAGACGCAGAATTTTCGAACGCCTCTTGAAAGGCCTGCGCCTCTTATTTGCAACTTTAAGGCGATGCATTTGAAGCTGAAATTTAGTATACCTCTTTCGACTTCATGTTCTCCTGATATATTGGGCAAAATCTGGCGAAAATTTTCAGAATACACAAAATTGGGCTTTGTAACAGGAGAACATACCGTCGAAAGAGATGGCACAACGTAACGTCTCCGGAGAGCAAATCAAAGAGCGAGAAGTGGCGCCGGTGTTTCGAGACAGTGACTGTTTAACGAAGAGACGCAGAATTTTCGAACGCCTCTTGAAAGGCCTGCGCCTCTTATTTGCAACTTTAAGGCGATGCCTTTGAAGCTGAAATTTAGTATACCTCTTTCCACTTCATTTTCTCCTGATATATTGGCCAAAATTTGGCGAAAATTTCGAGAATACACAAAATTGAGCTTTGTAACAGGACAACATGCCGTCGAAAGAGATGGAACAAAGTAACGGCACCGGAGAGCAAATCAAAGAGTGAGAAGTGGCGCAGGTGTTTCGAGACAGTGACTGTTTAACGAAGAGACGCAGAATTTTCGAACGCCTCTTGAAAGGCCTGCGCCTCTTATTTGCAACTTTAAGGCGATGCCTTTGAAGCTGAAATTTAGTATACCTCTTTCCACTTCATTTTCTCCTGATATATTGGCCAAAATTTGGCGAAAATTTCGAGAATACACAAAATTGAGCTTTGTAACAGGACAACATGCCTTCGAAAGAGATGGAACAAAGTAACGGCTCCGGAGAGCAAATCAAAGAGCGAGAAGTGGCGCAAATGTTTCGAGACAGTGACTGTTTAACGAAGACACGCAGAATTTTCGAACGCCTCTTGAAAGGCCTGCGCCTCTTATTTGCAACTTTAAGGCGATGCCTTTGAAGCTGAAATTTAGTATACCTCTTTCCACTTCATGTTCTCCTGATATATTGGCCAAAATCTGGCGAAAATTTTGAGAATGCACCAAATTGGGCTTTGTAACAGGAGAATATGCCGTCGAAAGAGATGGCACAAAGTAATGTCTCCGGAGAGCAAATCAAAGAGCGAGAAGTGGCGCAGATGTTTCGAGGCAGTGACTGTTTAACGAAGAGACGCAGAATTTTCGAACGCCTCTTGAGAGGCCTGCGCCTCTTATTTGCAACTTTAAGGCGATGCCTTTGAAGCTGAAATTTAGTATACCTCTTTCCACTTCATTTTCTCCTGATATATTGGCCAAAATCTGGCGAAAATTTTCAGAATGCACAAAATTGGGCTTTGTAACAGGAGAATATGCCGTCGAAAGAGATGGCACAAAGTAACGTCTCTGGGGAGCAAATCAAAGAGCGAGAAGTGGCGCAAGTGTTTCGAGACGGTGATTGTTTAACAACGAGACGCAGAATTTTCGAACGATTCTTGAAAGGCCTGCGCCTCTTATTTGCAACCTTAAGGCGATGCCTTTGAAGCTGAAATTTAGTATACCTCTTTCGACTTCATGTTCTCCTGATATATTGGCCAAAATCTGGCGAAAATTTTCAGAATACACAAAATTGTGCTTTGTAACAGGACAACATGCCGTCGAAAGAGATGGAACAAAGTAACGTCTCTGGAGAGCAAATCAAAGAGCGAGAAGTGGCGCAGGTGTTTCGAGACAGTGATTGTTTAACAATGAGACGCAGAAGTTTCGAACGCCTCTTGAAAGGCCTGCGCCTCTTATTTGCAACTTTAAGGCGATGCATTTGAAGCTGAAATTTAGTATACCTCTTTCGACTTCATGTTCTCCTGATATATTGGCCAAAATCTGGCGAAAATTTTCAGCATACAACAAAATTGGGCTTTGTAACAGGAGAACATGCCGTCGAAAGAGATGGAACAAAGTAATGTCTCCGGAGAGCAAATCAAAGAGCGAGAAGTGGCGCAGGTGTTTCGAGACAGTGGCTGTTTAACGAAGAGACGCAGAATTTTCGAACGCCTCTTGAAAGGCCTGCGCCTCTTATTTGCAACTTTAAGGCGATGCCTTTGAAGCTGAAATTTAGTATACCTCTTTCCACTTCATTTTCTCCTGATATATTGGCCAAAATTTGGCGAAAATTTCGAGAATACACAAAATTGAGCTTTGTAACAGGACAACATGCCGTCGAAAGAGATGGAACAATGTAACGTCTCTGGAGAGCAAATCAAAGAGTGAGAAGTGGCGCAGGTGTTTCGAGACAGTGACTGTTTAACGAAGAGACGCAGAATTTTCGAACGCCTCTTGAAAGGCCTGCGCCTCTTATTTGCAACTTTAAGGCGATGCCTTTGAAGCTGAAATTTAGTATACCTCTTTCCACTTCATTTTCTCCTGATATATTGACCAAAATCTGGCGAAAATTTCGAGAATACACAAGATTGAGCTTTGTAACAGGACAACATGCCGTCGAAAGAGATGGAACAAAGTAACGTCTCTGGAGAGCAAATCAAAGAGCGAGAAGTGGCGCAGGTGTTTCGAGACAGTGACTGTTTAACGAAGAGACGCAGAATTTTCGAACGCCTCTTGAAAGGCCTGCGCCTCTTATTTGCAACTTTAAGGCGATGCCTTTGAAGCTGAAATTTAGTATACCTCTTTCCACTTCATTTTCTCCTGATATATTGGCCAAAATTTGGCGAAAATTTCGAGAGTACACAAAATTGAGCTTTGTAACAGGACAACATGCCGTCGAAAGAGATGGAACAAAGTAACGGCTCCGGAGAGCAAATCAAAGAGCGAGAAGTGGCGCAAATGTTTCGAGACAGTGACTGTTTAACGAAGACACGCAGAATTTTCGAACGCCTCTTGAAAGGCCTGCGCCTCTTATTTGCAACTTTAAGGCGAAGCCTTTGAAGCTGAAATTTAGTATACCTCTTTCCACTTCATGTTCTCCTGATATATTGGCCAAAATCTGGCGAAAATTTTGAGAATGCACCAAATTGGGCTTTGTAACAGGAGAATATGCCGTCGAAAGAGATGGCACAAAGTAAT
>NW_027486683.1:0-20817 GCF_050908995.1 Andrena cerasifolii | reverse complement strand
TGTCTCGAAACATCTACGCCACATCTCGCTCTTTGATTTGCTCTCCGGAGTCGTTACTTTGTGCCATATCTTTCAACGGCATGTTCTCCTGTTACAAAGACCAATTTTGTGCATTCTGAAAATTTTCGCCAGATTTTGGCCAATATATCAGGAGAACATGAAGTGGAAAGAGGTATACTAAATTTCAGCTTCAAAGGCATCGCCTTAAAGTTGCAAATAAGAGGCGCACGCCTTTCAAGAGGCGTTCGAAAATTCTGCGTCTCTTCGTTAATCAGTCACTGTCTCGAAACATCTGCGCCACATCTCGCTCTTTGATTTGCTCTCCGGAGACGTTACTTTGTGCCATCTCTTTCGACGGCATGTTCTCCTGTTACATGCCCAATTTTGTGCATTCTGAAAATTTTCGCCATATTTTGGTCAATATATCAGGAGAACATGAAGTCGAAAGAGGTATACTAAATTTCAGCTTCAAATGCATCGGCTTAAAGTTGCAAATAAGAGGCGTTCGAAAATTCTGCGTCTCTTCGTTAATCAGTCACTGTCTCGAAACATCTGCGCCACATCTCGCTCTTTGATTTGCTCTCCGGAGACGTTACTTTGTGCCATCTCTTTCGACGGCATGTTCTCCTGTTACAAAGCCCAATTTTGTGCATTCTGAAAATTTTCGCCAGATTTTGGCCAATATATCAGGAGAACATGAAGTCAAAAGAGGTATACTAAATTTCAGCTTCAAAGGCATCGCCTTAAAGATGCAAATAAGAGGCGCAGGCCTTTCAAGAGGCGTTCGAAAATTCTGCGTGTCTTCGTTAAACAGTCACTGTCTCGAAACATCTGCGCCACTTCTCGCTCTTTGATTTGCTCTGCGGAGACGTTACTTTGTTCCATCTCTTTCGACGGCATGTTCTCCTATTACAAAGCCCAATTTTGTGCATTCTCGAAATTTTCGCCAGATTTTGGCCATTAAATCAGGAGAAAATGAAGTCGAAAGAGGTATACTAAATTTCAGCTTCAAGGGCATCGCCTTAAAGTTGCAAATAAGAGGCGCACGCCTTTCAAGAGCGTTCGAAAATTCTGCGTCTCTTCGTTAATCAGTCACTGTCTCGAAACATCTGCGCCACATCTCGCTCTTTGATTTGCTCTCCGGAGACGTTACTTTGTGCCATCTCTTTCGACGGCATGTTCTCCTGTTACAAAGCCCAATTTTGTGCATTCTGAAAATTTTCGCCAGGTTTGGCCAATATATCAGGAGAACATGAAGTCAAAAGAGGTATACTAAATTTCAGCTTCAAAGGCATCGCCTTAAAGATGCAAATAAGAGGCGCAGGCCTTTCAAGAGGCGTTCGAAAATTCTGCGTGTCTTCGTTAAACAGTCACTGTCTCGAAACATCTGCGCCACATCTCGCTCTTTGATTTGCTCTCCGGAGACGTTACTTTGTGCCATCTCTTTCGACGGCATGTTCTCCTGTTACATGCCCAATTTTGTGCATTCTGAAAATTTTCGCCATATTTTGGCCAATATATCAGGAGAACATGAAGTCGAAAGAGGTATACTAAATTTCAGCTTCAAGGGCATCGCCTTAAAGTTGCAAATAAGAGGCGCACGCCTTTCAAGAGCGTTCGAAAATTCTGCGTCTCTTCGTTAATCAGTCACTGTCTCGAAACATCTGCGCCACATCTCGCTCTTTGATTTGCTCTCCGGAGACGTTACTTTGTGCCATCTCTTTCGACGGCATGTTCTCCTGTTACATGCCCAATTTTGTGCATTCTGAGAATTTTGGCCATATTTTGGTCAATATATCAGGAGAACATGAAGTCGAAAGAGGTATACTAAATTTCAGCTTCAAAGGCATCGCCTTATAGTTGGAAATAAGAGGCGCAGGCCTTTCAAGAGGCGTTCGAAAATTCTGCGTCTCTTCGTTAAACAGTCACTATCTCGAAACATCTGCGCCACTTCTTGCTCTTTGATTTGCTCTCCGGAGACATTACTTTGTTCCATCTCTTTCGACGGCATGTTCTCCTGTTACAAAGCTCAATTTTGTGTATTCTCGAAATTTTCGCCAGATTTTCGCCATTAAATCAGGAGAAAATGAAGTGGAAAGAGGTATACTAAATATCAGCTTCAAAGGCATCGCCTTAAAGTTGCAAAGAAGAGGCGCACGCCTTTCAAGAGCGTTCGAAAATTCTGCGTCTCTTCGTTAATCAGTCACTGTCTCGAAACATCTGCGCCACATCTCGCTCTTTGATTTGCTCTCCGGAGACGTTACTTTGTGCCATCTCTTTCGACGGCATGTTCTCCTGTTACATGCCCAATTTTGTGCATTCTGAAAATTTTCGCCATATTTTGGCCAATATATCAGGAGAACATGAAGTGGAAAGAGGTATACTAAATTTCAGCTTCAAATGCATCGCCTAAAAGTTGCAAATAAGAGGCGCACGCCTTTCAAGAGGCGTTCGAAAATTCTGCGTCTCTTCGTTAAACAGTCACTGTCTCGAAACATCTGCGCCACTTCTCGCTCTTTGATTTGCTCTCCGGAGACGTTACATTGTGCCATCTCTTTCGACGGCATGTTCTCCTGTTACATGCCCAATTTTGTGCATTCTGAAAATTTTCGCCATATTTTGGTCAATATATCAGGAGAACATGAAGTCGAAAGAGGTATACTAAATTTCAGCTTCAAATGCATCGGCTTAAAGTTGCAAATAAGAGGCGTTCGAAAATTCTGCGTCTCTTCGTTAATCAGTCACTGTCTCGAAACATCTGCGCCACATCTCGCTCTTTGATTTGCTCTCCGGAGACGTTACTTTGTGCCATCTCTTTCGACGGCATGTTCTCCTGTTACAAAGCCCAATTTTGTGCATTCTGAAAATTTTCGCCAGGTTTGGCCAATATATCAGGAGAACATGAAGTCAAAAGAGGTATACTAAATTTCAGCTTCAAAGGCATCGCCTTAAAGATGCAAATAAGAGGCGCAGGCCTTTCAAGAGGCGTTCGAAAATTCTGCGTGTCTTCGTTAAACAGTCACTGTCTCGAAACATCTGCGCCACTTCTCGCTCTTTGATTTGCTCTGCGGAGACGTTACTTTGTTCCATCTCTTTCGACGGCATGTTCTCCTATTACAAAGCCCAATTTTGTGCATTCTCGAAATTTTCGCCAGATTTTGGCCATTAAATCAGGAGAAAATGAAGTCGAAAGAGGTATACTAAATTTCAGCTTCAAGGGCATCGCCTTAAAGTTGCAAATAAGAGGCGCACGCCTTTCAAGAGCGTTCGAAAATTCTGCGTCTCTTTGTTAATCAGTCACTGTCTCGAAACATCTGCGCCTCATCTCGCTCTTTGATTTGCTCTCCGGAGACGTTACTTTGTGCCATCTCTTTCGACGGCATGTTCTCCTGTTACAAAGCCCAATTTTGTGCATTCTGAAAATTTTCGCCATATTTTGGTCAATATATCAGGAGAACATGAAGTCGAAAGAGGTATACTAAATTTCAGCTTCAAATGCATCGCCTAAAAGTTGCAAATAAGAGGCGCACGCCTTTCAAGAGGCGTTCGAAAATTCTGCGTCTCTTCGTTAAACAGTCACTGTCTCGAAACATCTGCGCCACTTCTCGCTCTTTGATTTGCTCTCCGGAGACGTTACTTTGTGCCATCTCTTTCGACGGCATGTTCTCCTGTTACATGCCCAATTTTGTGCATTCTGAAAATTTTTGCCATATTTTGGTCAATATATCAGGAGAACATGAAGTCGAAAGAGGTATACTAAATTTCAGCTTCAAATGCATCGGCTTAAAGTTGCAAATAAGAGGCGCACGCCTTTCAAGAGCGTTCGAAAATTCTGCGTCTCTTCGTTAATCAGTCACTGTCTCGAAACATCTGCGCCACATCTCGCTCTTTGATTTGCTCTCCGGAGACGTTACTTTGTGCCATCTCTTTCGACGGCATTTTCTCCTGCTACAAAGCCCAATTCTGTGCGTTCTGAAAATTTTCGCCATATTTTGGTCAATATATCAGGAGAACATGAAGTCGAAAGAGGTATACTAAATTTCAGCTTCAAATGCATCGCCTAAAAGTTGCAAATAAGAGGCGCACGCCTTTCAAGAGGCGTTCGAAAATTCTGCGTCTCTTCGTTAAACAGTCACTGTCTCGAAACATCTGCGCCACTTCTCGCTCTTTGATTTGCTCTCCGGAGACGTTACTTTGTGCCATCTCTTTCGACGGCATGTTCTCCTGTTACATGCCCAATTTTGTGCATTCTGAAAATTTTCGCCCGACTTTGCCCAACATATCAGGAGAACATGAAGTGGAAAGAGGTATACTAAATTTCAGCTTCAAAGGCATCGCCTTAAAGATGCAAATAAGAGGCGCAGGCTTCTCAAGAGGCGTTCGAAAATTCTGCGTGTCTTCGTTAAACAGTCACTGTCTCGAAACATCTGCGCCACTTCTCGCTCTTTGATTTGCTCTGCGGAGACGTTACTTTGTTCCATCTCTTTCGACGGCATGTTCTCCTATTACAAAGCCCAATTTTGTGCATTCTCGAAATTTTCGCCAGATTTTGGCCATTAAATCAGGAGAAAATGAAGTCGAAAGAGGTATACTAAATTTCAGCTTCAAGGGCATCGCCTTAAAGTTGCAAATAAGAGGCGCACGCCTTTCAAGAGCGTTCGAAAATTCTGCGTCTCTTTGTTAATCAGTCACTGTCTCGAAACATCTGCGCCTCATCTCGCTCTTTGATTTGCTCTCCGGAGACGTTACTTTGTGCCATCTCTTTCGACGGCATGTTCTCCTGTTACAAAGCCCAATTTTGTGCATTCTGAAAATTTTCGCCATATTTTGGTCAATATATCAGGAGAACATGAAGTCGAAAGAGGTATACTAAATTTCAGCTTCAAATGCATCGCCTAAAAGTTGCAAATAAGAGGCGCACGCCTTTCAAGAGGCGTTCGAAAATTCTGCGTCTCTTCGTTAATCAGTCACTGTCTCGAAACATCTGCGCCACATCTCGCTCTTTGATTTGCTCTCCGGAGACGTTACTTTGTGCCATCTCTTTCGACGGCATTTTCTCCTGCTACAAAGCCCAATTCTGTGCGTTCTGAAAATTTTCGCCATATTTTGGTCAATATATCAGGAGAACATGAAGTCGAAAGAGGTATACTAAATTTCAGCTTCAAATGCATCGCCTAAAAGTTGCAAATAAGAGGCGCACGCCTTTCAAGAGGCGTTCGAAAATTCTGCGTCTCTTCGTTAAACAGTCACTGTCTCGAAACATCTGCGCCACTTCTCGCTCTTTGATTTGCTCTCCGGAGACGTTACTTTGTGCCATCTCTTTCGACGGCATGTTCTCCTGTTACATGCCCAATTTTGTGCATTCTGAAAATTTTCGCCCGACTTTGCCCAACATATCAGGAGAACATGAAGTGGAAAGAGGTATACTAAATTTCAGCTTCAAAGGCATCGCCTTAAAGATGCAAATAAGAGGCGCAGGCTTCTCAAGAGGCGTTCGAAAATTCTGCGTGTCTTCGTTAAACAGTCACTGTCTCGAAACATCTGCGCCACTTCGCGCTCTCTTTGATTTGCTCTCCGGAGACGTTACTTTGTTCCATCTCTTTCGACGGCATGTTCTCCTATTACAAAGCCCAATTTTGTGCATTCTCGAAATTTTCGCCAGATTTTGGCCATTAAATCAGGAGAAAATGAAGTGGAAAGAGGTATACTAAATTTCAGCTTCAAAGGCATCGCCTTAAAGTTGCAAATAAGAGGCGCACGCCTTTCAAGAGGCGTTCGAAAATTCTGCGTCTCTTCGTTAATCAGTCACTGTCTCGAAACATCTGCGCCACATCTCGCTCTTTGATTTGCTCTCCGGAGACGTTACTTTGTGCCATCTCTTTCGACGGCATGTTCTCCTGTTACATGCCCAATTTTGTGCATTCTGAAAATTTTCGCCATATTTTGGCCAATATATATCAGGAGAACATGAAGTGGAAAGAGGTATACTAAATTTCAGCTTCAAAGGCATCGCCTTAAAGTTGCAAATAAGAGGCGCAGGCCTTTCAAGAGGCGTTCGAAAATTCTGCGTGTCTTCGTTAAACAGTCACTGTCTCGAAACATCTACGCCACATCTCGCTCTTTGATTTGCTCTCCGGAGTCGTTACTTTGTGCCATATCTTTCAACGGCATGTTCTCCTGTTACAAAGACCAATTTTGTGCATTCTGAAAATTTTCGCCAGATTTGGCCAATATATCAGGAGAACATGAAGTGGAAAGAGGTATACTAAATTTCAGCTTCAAAGGCATCGCCTTAAAGTTGCAAATAAGAGGCGCACGCCTTTCAAGAGGCGTTCGAAAATTCTGCGTCTCTTCGTTAATCAGTCACTGTCTCGAAACATCTGCGCCACATCTCGCTCTTTGATTTGCTCTCCGGAGACGTTACTTTGTGCCATCTCTTTCGACGGCATGTTCTCCTGTTACATGCCCAATTTTGTGCATTCTGAAAATTTTCGCCATATTTTGGTCAATATATCAGGGAGAACATGAAGTCGAAAGAGGTATACTAAATTTCAGCTTCAATGCATCGGCTTAAAGTTGCAAATAAGAGGCGTTCGAAAATTCTGCGTCTCTTCGTTAATCAGTCACTGTCTCGAAACATCTGCGCCACATCTCGCTCTTTGATTTGCTCTCCGGAGACGTTACTTTGTGCCATCTCTTTCGACGGCATGTTCTCCTGTTACAAAGCCCAATTTTGTGCATTCTGAAAATTTTCGCCAGGTTTGGCCAATATATCAGGAGAACATGAAGTCAAAAGAGGTATACTAAATTCAGCTTCAAAGGCATCGCCTTAAAGATGCAAATAAGAGGCGCAGGCCTTTCAAGAGGCGTTCGAAAATTCTGCGTGTCTTCGTTAAACAGTCACTGTCTCGAAACATCTGCGCCACTTCTCGCTCTTTGATTTGCTCTGCGGAGACGTTACTTTGTTCCATCTCTTTCGACGGCATGTTCTCCTATTACAAAGCCCAATTTTGTGCATTCTCGAAATTTTCGCCAGATTTTGGCCATTAAATCAGGAGAAAATGAAGTCGAAAGAGGTATACTAAATATCAGCTTCAAGGGCATCGCTTAAAGTTGCAATAAGAGGCGCACGCCTTTCAAGAGCGTTCGAAAATTCTGCGTCTCTGTTAATCAGTCACTGTCTCGAAACATCTGCGCCTCATCTCGCTCTTTGATTTGCTCTCCGGAGACGTTACTTTGTGCCATCTCTTTCGACGGCATGTTCTCCTGTTACAAAGCCCAATTTTGTGCATTCTGAAAATTTTCGCCATATTTTGGTCAATATATCAGGAGAACATGAAGTCGAAAGAGGTATACTAAATTTCAGCTTCAAATGCATCGCCTAAAAGTTGCAAATAAGAGGCGCACGCCTTTCAAGAGGCGTTCGAAAATTCTGCGTCTCTTCGTTAATCAGTCACTGTCTCGAAACATCTGCGCCACATCTCGCTCTTTGATTTGCTCTCCGGAGACGTTACTTTGTGCCATCTCTTTCGACGGCATTTTCTCCTGCTACAAAGCCCAATTCTGTGCGTTCTGAAAATTTTCGCCATATTTTGGTCAATATATCAGGAGAACATGAAGTCGAAAGAGGTATACTAAATTTCAGCTTCAAATGCATCGCCTAAAAGTTGCAAATAAGAGGCGCACGCCTTTCAAGAGGCGTTCGAAAATTCTGCGTCTCTTCGTTAAACAGTCACTGTCTCGAAACATCTGCGCCACTTCTCGCTCTTTGATTTGCTCTCCGGAGACGTTACTTTGTGCCATCTCTTTCGACGGCATGTTCTCCTGTTACATGCCCAATTTTGTGCATTCTGAAAATTTTCGCCCGACTTTGCCCAACATATCAGGAGAACATGAAGTGGAAAGAGGTATACTAAATTTCAGCTTCAAAGGCATCGCCTTAAAGATGCAAATAAGAGGCGCAGGCTTCTCAAGAGGCGTTCGAAAATTCTGCGTGTCTTCGTTAAACAGTCACTGTCTCGAAACATCTGCGCCACTTCGCGCTCTTTGATTTGCTCTCCGGAGACATTACTTTGTTCCAACTCTTTCGACGGCATGTTCTCCTGTTACAAAGCTCAATTTTGTGTATTCTCGAAATTTTCGCCAGATTTTCGCCATTAAATCAGGAGAAAATGAAGTGGAAAGAGGTATACTAAATATCAGCTTCAAAGGCATCGCCTTAAAGTTGCAAAGAAGAGGCGCACGCCTTTCAAGAGCGTTCGAAAATTCTGCGTCTCTTCGTTAATCAGTCACTGTCTCGAAACATCTGCGCCACATCACGCTCTTTGATTTGCTCTCCGGAGACGTTACTTTGTGCCATCTCTTTCGACGGCATGTTCTCCTGTTACATGCCCAATTTTGTGCATTCTGAAAATTTTCGCCAGATTTTGGCCAATATATCAGGAGAACATGAAGTCGAAAGAGGTATACTAAATTTCAGCTTCAAAGGCATCGCCTTATAGTTGCAAATAAGAGGCGCAGGCCTTTCAAGAGGCGTTCGGAAATTCTGCGTCTCTTCGTTAAACAGTCACTATCTCGAAACATCTGCGCCACTTCTTGCTCTTTGATTTGCTCTCCGGAGACATTACTTTGTTCCAACTCTTTCGACGGCATGTTCTCCTGTTACAAAGCTCAATTTTGTGTATTCTCGAAATTTTCGCCAGATTTTCGCCATTAAATCAGGAGAAAATGAAGTGGAAAGAGGTATACTAAATATCAGCTTCAAAGGCATCGCCTTAAAGTTGCAAAGAAGAGGCGCACGCCTTTCAAGAGCGTTCGAAAATTCTGCGTCTCTTCGTTAATCAGTCACTGTCTCGAAACATCTGCGCCACATCACGCTCTTTGATTTGCTCTCCGGAGACGTTACTTTGTGCCATCTCTTTCGACGGCATGTTCTCCTGTTACATGCCCAATTTTGTGCATTCTGAAAATTTTCGCCAGATTTTGGCCAATATATCAGGAGAACATGAAGTCAAAAGAGGTATACTAAATTTCAGCTTCAAAGGCATCGCCTTAAAGATGCAAATAAGAGGCGCAGGCTTTTCAAGAGGCGTTCGAAAATTCTGCGTGTCTTCGTTAAACAGTCACTGTCTCGAAACATCTGCGCCACTTCGCGCTCTTTGATTTGCTCTCCGGAGACGTTACTTTGTTCCATCTCTTTCGACGGCATGTTCTCCTGTTACATGCCCAATTTTGTGCATTCTGAAAATTTGCGCCATATTTTGGCCAATATATCAGGAGAACATGAAGTGGAAAGAGGTATACTAAATTTCAGCTTCAAAGGCATCGCCTTAAAGTTGCAAATAAGAGGCGCACGCCTTTCAAGAGGCGTTCGAAAATTCTGCGTCTCTTCGTTAATCAGTCACTGTCGCGAAACATCTGCGCCACATCTCGCTCTTTGATTTGCTCTCCGGAGACGTTACTTTGTGCCATCTCTTTCGACGGCATGTTCTCCTGTTACATGCCCAATTTTGTGCATTCTGAAAATTTTCGCCATATTTTGGTCAATATATCAGGAGAACATGAAGTCGAAAGAGGTATACTAAATTTCAGCTTCAAATGCATCGGCTTAAAGTTGCAAATAAGAGGCGTTCGAAAATTCTGCGTCTCTTCGTTAATCAGTCACTGTCTCGAAACATCTGCGCCACATCTCGCTCTTTGATTTGCTCTCCGGAGACGTTACTTTGTGCCATCTCTTTCGACGGCATGTTCTCCTGTTACAAAGCCCAATTTTGTGCATTCTGAAAATTTTCGCCAGGTTTGGCCAATATATCAGGAGAACATGAAGTCAAAAGAGGTATACTAAATTTCAGCTTCAAAGGCATCGCCTTAAAGATGCAAATAAGAGGCGCAGGCCTTTCAAGAGGCGTTCGAAAATTCTGCGTGTCTTCGTTAAACAGTCACTGTCTCGAAACATCTGCGCCACTTCTCGCTCTTTGATTTGCTCTCCGGAGACATTACTTTGTTCCAACTCTTTCGACGGCATGTTCTCCTGTTACAAAGCTCAATTTTGTGTATTCTCGAAATTTTCGCCAGA
Organism: Andrena cerasifolii; assembly: GCF_050908995.1. NCBI lineage: Eukaryota > Metazoa > Arthropoda > Insecta > Hymenoptera > Andrenidae > Andrena > Andrena cerasifolii. The sequence continues at coordinate 10,742 of NW_027486683.1, read as the reverse complement.
TTTTCGCCATTAAATCAGGAGAAAATGAAGTGGAAAGAGGTATACTAAATATCAGCTTCAAAGGCATCGCCTTAAAGTTGCAAAGAAGAGGCGCACGCCTTTCAAGAGCGTTCGAAAATTCTGCGTCTCTTCGTTAATCAGTCACTGTCTCGAAACATCTGCGCCACATCACGCTCTTTGATTTGCTCTCCGGAGACGTTACTTTGTGCCATCTCTTTCGACGGCATGTTCTCCTGTTACATGCCCAATTTTGTGCATTCTGAAAATTTTCGCCATATTTTGGCCAATATATCAGGAGAACATGAAGTGGAAAGAGGTATACTAAATTTCAGCTTCAAATGCATCGCCTAAAAGTTGCAAATAAGAGGCGCACGCCTTTCAAGAGGCGTTCGAAAATTCTGCGTCTCTTCGTTAAACAGTCACTGTCTCGAAACATCTGCGCCACTTCTCGCTCTTTGATTTGCTCTCCGGAGACGTTACTTTGTGCCATCTCTTTCGACGGCATGTTCTCCTGTTACATGCCCAATTTTGTGCATTCTGAAAATTTTCGCCAGATTTTGGCCAATATATCAGGAGAACATGAAGTCAAAAGAGGTATACTAAATTTCAGCTTCAAAGGCATCGCCTTAAAGATGCAAATAAGAGGCGCAGGCTTTTCAAGAGGCGTTCGAAAATTCTGCGTGTCTTCGTTAAACAGTCACTGTCTCGAAACATCTGCGCCACTTCGCGCTCTTTGATTTGCTCTCCGGAGACGTTACTTTGTTCCATCTCTTTCGACGGCATGTTCTCCTGTTACATGCCCAATTTTGTGCATTCTGAAAATTTGCGCCATATTTTGGCCAATATATCAGGAGAACATGAAGTGGAAAGAGGTATACTAAATTTCAGCTTCAAAGGCATCGCCTTAAAGTTGCAAATAAGAGGCGCACGCCTTTCAAGAGGCGTTCGAAAATTCTGCGTCTCTTCGTTAATCAGTCACTGTCTCGAAACATCTGCGCCACATCTCGCTCTTTGATTTGCTCTCCGGAGACGTTACTTTGTGCCATCTCTTTCGACGGCATGTTCTCCTGTTACAAAGCCCAATTTTGTGCATTCTGAAAATTTTCGCCAGGTTTGGCCAATATATCAGGAGAACATGAAGTCAAAAGAGGTATACTAAATTTCAGCTTCAAAGGCATCGCCTTAAAGATGCAAATAAGAGGCGCAGGCCTTTCAAGAGGCGTTCGAAAATTCTGCGTGTCTTCGTTAAACAGTCACTGTCTCGAAACATCTGCGCCACTTCTCGCTCTTTGATTTGCTCTGCGGAGACGTTACTTTGTTCCATCTCTTTCGACGGCATGTTCTCCTATTACAAAGCCCAATTTTGTGCATTCTCGAAATTTTCGCCAGATTTTGGCCATTAAATCAGGAGAAAATGAAGTCGAAAGAGGTATACTAAATTTCAGCTTCAAGGGCATCGCCTTAAAGTTGCAAATAAGAGGCGCACGCCTTTCAAGAGCGTTCGAAAATTCTGCGTCTCTTCGTTAATCAGTCACTGTATCGAAACATCTGCGCCACTTCTCGCTCTTTGATTTGCTCTCCGGAGACGTTACTTTGTGCCATCTCTTTCGACGGCATGTTCTCCTGTTACAAAGCCCAATTTTGTGCATTCTGAAAATTTTCGCCATATTTTGGTCAATATATCAGGAGAACATGAAGTCGAAAGAGGTATACTAAATTTCAGCTTCAAATGCATCGCCTAAAAGTTGCAAATAAGAGGCGCACGCCTTTCAAGAGGCGTTCGAAAATTCTGCGTCTCTTCGTTAAACAGTCACTGTCTCGAAACATCTGCGCCACTTCTCGCTCTTTGATTTGCTCTCCGGAGACGTTACTTTGTGCCATCTCTTTCGACGGCATGTTCTCCTGTTACATGCCCAATTTTGTGCATTCTGAAAATTTTCGCCATATTTTGGCCAATATATCAGGAGAACATGAAGTGGAAAGAGGTATACTAAATTTCAGCTTCAAATGCATCGCCTAAAAGTTGCAAATAAGAGGCGCACGCCTTTCAAGAGGCGTTCGAAAATTCTGCGTCTCTTCGTTAAACAGTCACTGTCTCGAAACATCTGCGCCACTTCTCGCTCTTTGATTTGCTCTCCGAAGACGTTACTTTGTGCCATCTCTTTCGACGGCATGTTCTCCTGTTACATGCCCAATTTTGTGCATTCTGAAAATTTTCGCCAGATTTTGGCCAATATATCAGGAGAACATGAAGTCAAAAGAGGTATACTAAATTTCAGCTTCATAGGCATCGCCTTAAAGTTGCAAATAAGAGGCGCACGCCTTTCAAGAGGCGTTCGAAAATTCTGCGTCTCTTCGTTAATCAGTCACTGTCTCGAAACATCTGCGCCACATCTCGCTCTTTGATTTGCTCTCCGGAGACGTTACTTTGTGCCATCTCTTTCGACGGCATGTTCTCCTGTTACATGCCCAATTTTGTGCATTCTGAAAATTTTCGCCATATTTTGGCCAATATATCAGGAGAACATGAAGTCGAAAGAGGTATACTAAATTTCAGCTTCAAGGGCATCGCCTTAAAGTTGCAAATAAGAGGCGCACGCCTTTCAAGAGCGTTCGAAAATTCTGCGTCTCTTCGTTAATCAGTCACTGTCTCGAAACATCTGCGCCACATCTCGCTCTTTGATTTGCTCTCCGGAGACGTTACTTTGTGCCATCTCTTTCGACGGCATGTTCTCCTGTTACATGCCTAATTTTGTGCATTCTGAGAATTTTGGCCATATTTTGGTCAATATATCAGGAGAACATGAAGTCGAAAGAGGTATACTAAATTTCAGCTTCAAAGGCATCGCCTTATAGTTGGAAATAAGAGGCGCAGGCCTTTCAAGAGGCGTTCGAAAATTCTGCGTCTCTTCGTTAAACAGTCACTATCTCGAAACATCTGCGCCACTTCTTGCTCTTTGATTTGCTCTCCGGAGACATTACTTTGTTCCATCTCTTTCGACGGCATGTTCTCCTGTTACAAAGCTCAATTTTGTGTATTCTCGAAATTTTCGCCAGATTTTCGCCATTAAATCAGGAGAAAATGAAGTGGAAAGAGGTATACTAAATATCAGCTTCAAAGGCATCGCCTTAAAGTTGCAAAGAAGAGGCGCACGCCTTTCAAGAGCGTTCGAAAATTCTGCGTCTCTTCGTTAATCAGTCACTGTCTCGAAACATCTGCGCCACATCTCGCTCTTTGATTTGCTCTCCGGAGACGTTACTTTGTGCCATCTCTTTCGACGGCATGTTCTCCTGTTACATGCCCAATTTTGTGCATTCTGAAAATTTTCGCCATATTTTGGCCAATATATCAGGAGAACATGAAGTGGAAAGAGGTATACTAAATTTCAGCTTCAAATGCATCGCCTAAAAGTTGCAAATAAGAGGCGCACGCCTTTCAAGAGGCGTTCGAAAATTCTGCGTCTCTTCGTTAAACAGTCACTGTCTCGAAACATCTGCGCCACTTCTCGCTCTTTGATTTGCTCTCCGGAGACGTTACATTGTGCCATCTCTTTCGACGGCATGTTCTCCTGTTACATGCCCAATTTTGTGCATTCTGAAAATTTTCGCCATATTTTGGTCAATATATCAGGAGAACATGAAGTCGAAAGAGGTATACTAAATTTCAGCTTCAAATGCATCGGCTTAAAGTTGCAAATAAGAGGCGTTCGAAAATTCTGCGTCTCTTCGTTAATCAGTCACTGTCTCGAAACATCTGCGCCACATCTCGCTCTTTGATTTGCTCTCCGGAGACGTTACTTTGTGCCATCTCTTTCGACGGCATGTTCTCCTGTTACAAAGCCCAATTTTGTGCATTCTGAAAATTTTCGCCAGGTTTGGCCAATATATCAGGAGAACATGAAGTCAAAAGAGGTATACTAAATTTCAGCTTCAAAGGCATCGCCTTAAAGATGCAAATAAGAGGCGCAGGCCTTTCAAGAGGCGTTCGAAAATTCTGCGTGTCTTCGTTAAACAGTCACTGTCTCGAAACATCTGCGCCACTTCTCGCTCTTTGATTTGCTCTGCGGAGACGTTACTTTGTTCCATCTCTTTCGACGGCATGTTCTCCTATTACAAAGCCCAATTTTGTGCATTCTCGAAATTTTCGCCAGATTTTGGCCATTAAATCAGGAGAAAATGAAGTCGAAAGAGGTATACTAAATTTCAGCTTCAAGGGCATCGCCTTAAAGTTGCAAATAAGAGGCGCACGCCTTTCAAGAGCGTTCGAAAATTCTGCGTCTCTTTGTTAATCAGTCACTGTCTCGAAACATCTGCGCCTCATCTCGCTCTTTGATTTGCTCTCCGGAGACGTTACTTTGTGCCATCTCTTTCGACGGCATGTTCTCCTGTTACAAAGCCCAATTTTGTGCATTCTGAAAATTTTCGCCATATTTTGGTCAATATATCAGGAGAACATGAAGTCGAAAGAGGTATACTAAATTTCAGCTTCAAATGCATCGCCTAAAAGTTGCAAATAAGAGGCGCACGCCTTTCAAGAGGCGTTCGAAAATTCTGCGTCTCTTCGTTAAACAGTCACTGTCTCGAAACATCTGCGCCACTTCTCGCTCTTTGATTTGCTCTCCGGAGACGTTACTTTGTGCCATCTCTTTCGACGGCATGTTCTCCTGTTACATGCCCAATTTTGTGCATTCTGAAAATTTTCGCCATATTTTGGCCAATATATCAGGAGAACATGAAGTGGAAAGAGGTATACTAAATTTCAGCTTCAAATGCATCGCCTAAAAGTTGCAAATAAGAGGCGCACGCCTTTCAAGAGGCGTTCGAAAATTCTGCGTCTCTTCGTTAAACAGTCACTGTCTCGAAACATCTGCGCCACTTCTCGCTCTTTGATTTGCTCTCCGAAGACGTTACTTTGTGCCATCTCTTTCGACGGCATGTTCTCCTGTTACATGCCCAATTTTGTGCATTCTGAAAATTTTCGCCAGATTTTGGCCAATATATCAGGAGAACATGAAGTCAAAAGAGGTATACTAAATTTCAGCTTCATAGGCATCGCCTTAAAGTTGCAAATAAGAGGCGCACGCCTTTCAAGAGGCGTTCGAAAATTCTGCGTCTCTTCGTTAATCAGTCACTGTCTCGAAACATCTGCGCCACATCTCGCTCTTTGATTTGCTCTCCGGAGACGTTACTTTGTGCCATCTCTTTCGACGGCATGTTCTCCTGTTACATGCCCAATTTTGTGCATTCTGAAAATTTTCGCCATATTTTGGCCAATATATCAGGAGAACATGAAGTCGAAAGAGGTATACTAAATTTCAGCTTCAAGGGCATCGCCTTAAAGTTGCAAATAAGAGGCGCACGCCTTTCAAGAGCGTTCGAAAATTCTGCGTCTCTTCGTTAATCAGTCACTGTCTCGAAACATCTGCGCCACATCTCGCTCTTTGATTTGCTCTCCGGAGACGTTACTTTGTGCCATCTCTTTCGACGGCATGTTCTCCTGTTACATGCCCAATTTTGTGCATTCTGAGAATTTTGGCCATATTTTGGTCAATATATCAGGAGAACATGAAGTCGAAAGAGGTATACTAAATTTCAGCTTCAAAGGCATCGCCTTATAGTTGGAAATAAGAGGCGCAGGCCTTTCAAGAGGCGTTCGAAAATTCTGCGTCTCTTCGTTAAACAGTCACTATCTCGAAACATCTGCGCCACTTCTTGCTCTTTGATTTGCTCTCCGGAGACATTACTTTGTTCCATCTCTTTCGACGGCATGTTCTCCTGTTACAAAGCTCAATTTTGTGTATTCTCGAAATTTTCGCCAGATTTTCGCCATTAAATCAGGAGAAAATGAAGTGGAAAGAGGTATACTAAATATCAGCTTCAAAGGCATCGCCTTAAAGTTGCAAAGAAGAGGCGCACGCCTTTCAAGAGCGTTCGAAAATTCTGCGTCTCTTCGTTAATCAGTCACTGTCTCGAAACATCTGCGCCACATCTCGCTCTTTGATTTGCTCTCCGGAGACGTTACTTTGTGCCATCTCTTTCGACGGCATGTTCTCCTGTTACATGCCCAATTTTGTGCATTCTGAAAATTTTCGCCATATTTTGGCCAATATATCAGGAGAACATGAAGTGGAAAGAGGTATACTAAATTTCAGCTTCAAATGCATCGCCTAAAAGTTGCAAATAAGAGGCGCACGCCTTTCAAGAGGCGTTCGAAAATTCTGCGTCTCTTCGTTAAACAGTCACTGTCTCGAAACATCTGCGCCACTTCTCGCTCTTTGATTTGCTCTCCGGAGACGTTACATTGTGCCATCTCTTTCGACGGCATGTTCTCCTGTTACATGCCCAATTTTGTGCATTCTGAAAATTTTCGCCATATTTTGGTCAATATATCAGGAGAACATGAAGTCGAAAGAGGTATACTAAATTTCAGCTTCAAATGCATCGGCTTAGAGTTGCAAATAAGAGGCGTTCGAAAATTCTGCGTCTCTTCGTTAATCAGTCACTGTCTCGAAACATCTGCGCCACATCTCGCTCTTTGATTTGCTCTCCGGAGACGTTACTTTGTGCCATCTCTTTCGACGGCATGTTCTCCTGTTACAAAGCCCAATTTTGTGCATTCTGAAAATTTTCGCCAGGTTTGGCCAATATATCAGGAGAACATGAAGTCAAAAGAGGTATACTAAATTTCAGCTTCAAAGGCATCGCCTTAAAGATGCAAATAAGAGGCGCAGGCCTTTCAAGAGGCGTTCGAAAATTCTGCGTGTCTTCGTTAAACAGTCACTGTCTCGAAACATCTGCGCCACTTCTCGCTCTTTGATTTGCTCTGCGGAGACGTTACTTTGTTCCATCTCTTTCGACGGCATGTTCTCCTATTACAAAGCCCAATTTTGTGCATTCTCGAAATTTTCGCCAGATTTTGGCCATTAAATCAGGAGAAAATGAAGTCGAAAGAGGTATACTAAATTTCAGCTTCAAGGGCATCGCCTTAAAGTTGCAAATAAGAGGCGCACGCCTTTCAAGAGCGTTCGAAAATTCTGCGTCTCTTTGTTAATCAGTCACTGTCTCGAAACATCTGCGCCTCATCTCGCTCTTTGATTTGCTCTCCGGAGACGTTACTTTGTGCCATCTCTTTCGACGGCATGTTCTCCTGTTACAAAGCCCAATTTTGTGCATTCTGAAAATTTTCGCCATATTTTGGTCAATATATCAGGAGAACATGAAGTCGAAAGAGGTATACTAAATTTCAGCTTCAAATGCATCGCCTAAAAGTTGCAAATAAGAGGCGCACGCCTTTCAAGAGGCGTTCGAAAATTCTGCGTCTCTTCGTTAAACAGTCACTGTCTCGAAACATCTGCGCCACTTCTCGCTCTTTGATTTGCTCTCCGGAGACGTTACTTTGTGCCATCTCTTTCGACGGCATGTTCTCCTGTTACATGCCCAATTTTGTGCATTCTGAAAATTTTTGCCATATTTTGGTCAATATATCAGGAGAACATGAAGTCGAAAGAGGTATACTAAATTTCAGCTTCAAATGCATCGGCTTAAAGTTGCAAATAAGAGGCGCACGCCTTTCAAGAGCGTTCGAAAATTCTGCGTCTCTTCGTTAATCAGTCACTGTCTCGAAACATCTGCGCCACATCTCGCTCTTTGATTTGCTCTCCGGAGACGTTACTTTGTGCCATCTCTTTCGACGGCATTTTCTCCTGCTACAAAGCCCAATTCTGTGCGTTCTGAAAATTTTCGCCATATTTTGGTCAATATATCAGGAGAACATGAAGTCGAAAGAGGTATACTAAATTTCAGCTTCAAATGCATCGCCTAAAAGTTGCAAATAAGAGGCGCACGCCTTTCAAGAGGCGTTCGAAAATTCTGCGTCTCTTCGTTAAACAGTCACTGTCTCGAAACATCTGCGCCACTTCTCGCTCTTTGATTTGCTCTCCGGAGACGTTACTTTGTGCCATCTCTTTCGACGGCATGTTCTCCTGTTACATGCCCAATTTTGTGCATTCTGAAAATTTTCGCCCGACTTTGCCCAACATATCAGGAGAACATGAAGTGGAAAGAGGTATACTAAATTTCAGCTTCAAGGGCATCGCCTTAAAGTTGCAAATAAGAGGCGCACGCCTTTCAAGAGCGTTCGAAAATTCTGCGTCTCTTTGTTAATCAGTCACTGTCTCGAAACATCTGCGCCTCATCTCGCTCTTTGATTTGCTCTCCGGAGACGTTACTTTGTGCCATCTCTTTCGACGGCATGTTCTCCTGTTACAAAGCCCAATTTTGTGCATTCTGAAAATTTTCGCCATATTTTGGTCAATATATCAGGAGAACATGAAGTCGAAAGAGGTATACTAAATTTCAGCTTCAAATGCATCGCCTAAAAGTTGCAAATAAGAGGCGCACGCCTTTCAAGAGGCGTTCGAAAATTCTGCGTCTCTTCGTTAATCAGTCACTGTCTCGAAACATCTGCGCCACATCTCGCTCTTTGATTTGCTCTCCGGAGACGTTACTTTGTGCCATCTCTTTCGACGGCATTTTCTCCTGCTACAAAGCCCAATTCTGTGCGTTCTGAAAATTTTCGCCATATTTTGGTCAATATATCAGGAGAACATGAAGTCGAAAGAGGTATACTAAATTTCAGCTTCAAATGCATCGCCTAAAAGTTGCAAATAAGAGGCGCACGCCTTTCAAGAGGCGTTCGAAAATTCTGCGTCTCTTCGTTAAACAGTCACTGTCTCGAAACATCTGCGCCACTTCTCGCTCTTTGATTTGCTCTCCGGAGACGTTACTTTGTGCCATCTCTTTCGACGGCATGTTCTCCTGTTACATGCCCAATTTTGTGCATTCTGAAAATTTTCGCCCGACTTTGCCCAACATATCAGGAGAACATGAAGTGGAAAGAGGTATACTAAATTTCAGCTTCAAAGGCATCGCCTTAAAGATGCAAATAAGAGGCGCAGGCTTCTCAAGAGGCGTTCGAAAATTCTGCGTGTCTTCGTTAAACAGTCACTGTCTCGAAACATCTGCGCCACTTCGCGCTCTTTGATTTGCTCTCCGGAGACGTTACTTTGTTCCATCTCTTTCGACGGCATGTTCTCCTATTACAAAGCCCAATTTTGTGCATTCTCGAAATTTTCGCCAGATTTTGGCCATTAAATCAGGAGAAAATGAAGTGGAAAGAGGTATACTAAATTTCAGCTTCAAAGGCATCGCCTTAAAGTTGCAAATAAGAGGCGCACGCCTTTCAAGAGGCGTTCGAAAATTCTGCGTCTCTTCGTTAATCAGTCACTGTCTCGAAACATCTGCGCCACATCTCGCTCTTTGATTTGCTCTCCGGAGACGTTACTTTGTGCCATCTCTTTCGACGGCATGTTCTCCTGTTACATGCCCAATTTTGTGCATTCTGAAAATTTTCGCCATATTTTGGCCAATATATCAGGAGAACATGAAGTGGAAAGAGGTATACTAAATTTCAGCTTCAAAGGCATCGCCTTAAAGTTGCAAATAAGAGGCGCAGGCCTTTCAAGAGGCGTTCGAAAATTCTGCGTGTCTTCGTTAAACAGTCACTGTCTCGAAACATCTACGCCACATCTCGCTCTTTGATTTGCTCTCCGGAGTCGTTACTTTGTGCCATATCTTTCAACGGCATGTTCTCCTGTTACAAAGACCAATTTTGTGCATTCTGAAAATTTTCGCCAGATTTTGGCCAATATATCAGGAGAACATGAAGTGGAAAGAGGTATACTAAATTTCAGCTTCAAAGGCATCGCCTTAAAGTTGCAAATAAGAGGCGCACGCCTTTCAAGAGGCGTTCGAAAATTCTGCGTCTCTTCGTTAATCAGTCACTGTCTCGAAACATCTGCGCCACATCTCGCTCTTTGATTTGCTCTCCGGAGACGTTACTTTGTGCCATCTCTTTCGACGGCATGTTCTCCTGTTACATGCCCAATTTTGTGCATTCTGAAAATTTTCGCCATATTTTGGTCAATATATCAGGAGAACATGAAGTCGAAAGAGGTATACTAAATTTCAGCTTCAAATGCATCGGCTTAAAGTTGCAAATAAGAGGCGTTCGAAAATTCTGCGTCTCTTCGTTAATCAGTCACTGTCTCGAAACATCTGCGCCACATCTCGCTCTTTGATTTGCTCTCCGGAGACGTTACTTTGTGCCTTCTCTTTCGACGGCATGTTCTCCTGTTACAAAGCCCAATTTTGTGCATTCTGAAAATTTTCGCCAGGTTTGGCCAATATATCAGGAGAACATGAAGTCAAAAGAGGTATACTAAATTTCAGCTTCAAAGGCATCGCCTTAAAGATGCAAATAAGAGGCGCAGGCCTTTCAAGAGGCGTTCGAAAATTCTGCGTGTCTTCGTTAAACAGTCACTGTCTCGAAACATCTGCGCCACTTCTCGCTCTTTGATTTGCTCTGCGGAGACGTTACTTTGTTCCATCTCTTTCGACGGCATGTTCTCCTATTACAAAGCCCAATTTTGTGCATTCTCGAAATTTTCGCCAGATTTTGGCCATTAAATCAGGAGAAAATGAAGTCGAAAGAGGTATACTAAATTTCAGCTTCAAGGGCATCGCCTTAAAGTTGCAAATAAGAGGCGCACGCCTTTCAAGAGCGTTCGAAAATTCTGCGTCTCTTCGTTAATCAGTCACTGTCTCGAAACATCTGCGCCACATCTCGCTCTTTGATTTGCTCTCCGGAGACGTTACTTTGTGCCATCTCTTTCGACGGCATG
>NW_027486681.1:0-20827 GCF_050908995.1 Andrena cerasifolii | reverse complement strand
TTTGGTCAGGAATAACTCCAAGTGTAAAACACTTAAAAGCGTACGGAGCATTGGCTTACGCACATTTACCAAAGCAAGGACAGAGGAAGTTGGACGATAGAGCCACTCCAGCCGTATTAGTCGGCTACGCATCCCAGACAAGAGGCTACCGCCTATGGTGCCCGAAGAAACGGGACGTAATAGTAACCAAACATGTGCGTTTCGTAGAAGATAAGATGGGTTTTGAATGTTGCAAGATATAGACTATGAAGTTCATTCATGGCATCGGTCCACAGACATCCGAATGAATCAGCTCGCAAACATCCTTCGACTGTCTATTTCCAATTTTTTTACAAGGCATTTTTGTTGATTTCCCAATGTAACAATCTTCACATGCGTTTTCTTTAATTTTTGTATCTTCCAGTCCTCGAACTCGACTTGCTGTCTTTTCAATTGTCTTCATGTTTATATGGCAGAATCTGTGGTGCCATAATTTACTGTCTTGTATGGCTACGCTATGAGATTCCAATATTTCTCTCTGGTTCCTAATCGCGTTTGCACGAACTACGTACAAATCATTTTGTCTGTCTGCTATGCACATAAGTTTCCTACCTCTGCTTGTATCATAAATACTTGCTTTTCCGTTTTCAAATACAATTTCTTTGGCTCTTCGCTCGATTTGGGAAACAGACAATAAATTTTTTCTAATACGAGGTACGTAATATACATTATGTAATGTTATTTCCTGTGTTCTATTACCAATGAAGGCTTTTATTATGATATCACCTATTCCTTCGGTTTCCAGTGTGAGACTCTTTTCTCCATTGGATTCAGCAGCTGTGTTGATTGGTTCCAAGCGAGTTTCCTTGAATTTTACGAACCAATCTCTTTGCTTACATACATGGTGCGTACATCCGCTATCAAGGATCCATGTATCTTCTATGTCTATATTGTTAAGTGATACCAAAAATCCTTCGTTGCTTTCCTTCTTCTGGCCATTGTGGTTCTGACTTTTGGTTTTGTTTTTGAACCAACAGTTCTGTATATTATGGCCTGTTTTCCTGCAATGCGAACAAAAAGGAGGTTTTGGTTTATGTGTTTGATATGTACCTTTGTGTGTTGTCTGCTTTGGTCCCTTTCGTAGATTCAATGCTTCCATGCGGTCTTCGTTGTTATCAGTGCATCTGGATTTACGCCTGTCATACTCAGTCAGTAGTATTTTGGTTATTTCTGACGAAGTAAACTGTTTATCTGGTAAGTTGGCTAGAGACATGTTTAAATTTTCGTAATCGTTTGGCAATCCAGCTAGTAGAGTGTACGCTGTGTCATCGTCTCGCACTTCGCAGTCCGCTTCGTTGAGATTTTTTACAATTATTTTAACTCGAGATATGTATGATGACATTGACTCGTCTTCCTTCATTCTGGACTGGTAAAGTTGTTTCTTTAACTGCAATATCCTGATTCTGGATTTCGGCTGATGCACTTGCTCTAAGGCAACCCATGCGTCACGTGCGTTTGTGCATTCTTCAATATGAACCTGTTGGTTAGGTTCAATGTGCAACCCAATGGCTGCTATTGCTTTATCATCTTGAGATTGATGTGCTTTCCTTAGTTCATCCGTGGTCAAATTCGCTAAATCATCTTTCCTAAGCACGTGGTCTAGTAGTCCCTTGCCCTTGAGAAACCATTTCATTTCTATCTTCCATGTGCGGTAATTATTATCTGATAACTTCTCAATCCGTAAACTTGATTGCTTATCAATATCAGCCATTGTTTTGTCAAATTCTTCTCTTTAATTCGCTTTAGTAAATTATCAGACTCACCGAACGTGTATGCTTGACCACGTGGCTTATTTTAGGTTAAATCGTCCACCTTTTACGTTCCTGGGCCCATAACCATTGAAAGAGGTAGTCCATAACAGGAGTAGTCGGTGGTATGGAGTGCACATCAATTTATTAGAATAACACACATATATATATATATATATATATATAAAGAAAAATAAACTATAAGATAATAGAAACTTAGAACTGTAACGAAGCGCTCGCTTCGACGCTTGGGACGCAAGAGACCGCATGCCCACGAGAGGGACTCTCACAAAGGGACTGGGTTGCGCACGCGTGGCAGGAAGAGCAAACTGGTTCATTTTTTTTTAAATTTTGTTTATTTTTCTAATTTTTTACAAAAAATCTTTAATTTTTTATATATTTTTTAAAATTTTTTTTAAAAATTTTGTTTTAATTTTTTAACAAGTTTTTTTTAAGTTTTTTTATTTATGTTTTTAAATTTTTTTCTTATTTTTTAAAATTTTTTTTATTTTTTTTAAATTTTAAAAAAAATTTAATTTTCTTATAATTTTTTTAATTTTTTTAAATTTAAAAAAAAAATTTGTTTTAATTTTTTAAAAAATATTTTTTATTATTTTTTTTTTAATTTTTAATTTTTTTTAATTTTCTTATAATTTTTTTAAAATCTTAAAAAAAAAATTTTTAATTTTTTAAAATTTTTTAAAAAATTTGTTTTAATTTTTTAACAATTTTTTTAAAATTTTTTTTTATTTTTTTTCTATTTTTTTTAAATTTTTTTCATTTTTTAAATTTTTTTTCATTTTTTTAAATTTTTTAAAAACTTTTTTTCATTTTTTAAAATTTTTTTTCATTTTTTTTAAATTTTTTAAAAAACTTTTAAAAAATTTTTTTTACTTTTTAAATTTTTATTTGTTTTTTTTTATTTTTCTTCTAAATTTTTGTATATTTTTTTTATTTAAATTTTTTTTTGTATTTAAATTTTTTTATTTTAATTTTTAAAAATTTTTTTAGAAAAATTTTTTGTTTTTTTTTTAATTTTTTATTTTTTTTATTAATCTTTTTAATATTATTTAAAATTTTTAATTTTTTTTAATTTTTAATTTTTTTTAATTTTCTTATAATTTTTTTATTTTTTAACAAATTTTTTTTAAAATTTTTTTTATTTTTTATAAATTTTTTTTTTTTTAAAATTTCTATATTTTTTAATCTTTTCATTTTTTTAAAATTTAAAATTTTTTTAATTTTTTAACAATTTCTTTTAATAAAATTTTATTTATGTTTTTTAAATTTTTTATTTAATTTTTTTTTAATTTTTAAAATTTTTTTGTTTTTTTTTAAAATTTTTTATTTTTTTTATTTATTTTTTTAATTTTTTTAAAAATTTTTTTAAAATTTTTAAAATTTTTTGAAATTTTTAAATTTTTTTATAAATTTTTAAAAAATTTTAAAATTACTTTTAAAATTTTTTATTTTTTTAATTTTTTACAAAATTTTTTAACATTTTTTTAATATTTTTTTTTAACATTTTTTAATATTTTTTTTTAATTTTTAAAAAATTTTAAAAATTTTTTTTAAAAAATTTTTTATTAATTTTTTAACAATTTTTTAAAAATTTTTTTATTTATGTTTTTAAATTTTTTTCTTATTTTTTAAAATTTTTTTTATTTTTTTTTAAATTTTAAAAAAATATTTTAATTTTGTTATAATTTTTTTAATTTTTTAAAATTTGAAAATTTTTTTTTTTTATTTTTTTTATTTTTTTTTAATTTTTTTTCTATTTTTTTTAATTTTTTTCATTTTTTAAAATTTTGTTTTTAATTTTTTTAAATTTTTTAAAAACTTTTTTTCATTTTTTAATTTTTTTTTCATTTTTTTTAAATTTTTTAAAAAACTTTTTAAAATTTTTATTTGTTTATTTTTTTATTTTTCTTCTAAATTTTTGTATATTTTTTTTATTTAAATTTTTTTTGTATTTTATATTTTTTATTTTAATTTTAATTTTTTTAAATTTTTTAAAAAAAATTTTTTGTTTTTTTTAAATTTTTTACTTTTTTTATTAATTTTTTAAATATTTTTTAAAAATTTTAATTTTTTTAATTTTTAATTTTTTTTAATTTTCTTATAATTTTTTTATTTTTTTTTAAATTTTTAATTTTTTTTTAATTTCCTTATAATTTTTTTTTTTAATTTTAAAATTTTTTTTATTTTTTTTTAAATTTTAAAATTTTTTTTTAATTTTCTTATAATTTTTTTATTTTTAACAAAATTTTTAAAAAAAATTTTTTATTTTTATAAATTTTTTTTTTTTAAAATTTCTATATTTTTTAATCTTTTCATTTTTTAAAATTTTTTTAAAATTTATATATTTTTTTAATTTTTTAACAATTTCTTTTAATAAAATTTTATTTAAGTTTTTAAAATTTTTTTCTTAATTTTTTTTTAATTTTTTTAAATTTTTTTTAAATTTTTTTTTAATTTTTTTTATTTATTTTTTAATTTTTTACAAAAATTTTTAACATTTTTTTTATATTTTTTTTTAATTTTTAAAAAAATTTGTTTTAATTTGTTAACAATTTTTTAAAAATTTTTTTATTTATGTTTTTAAAATTTTTTTCTTATTTTTAAAATTTTTTTTAAATTTTAAAAAAATATTTTAATTTTCTTATAATTTTTTTAATTTTTTAAAAATTTTTTTAATTTTTTTTAAATTTTTTTCATTTTTTTAAATTTTTTAAAAACTTTTTTTCATTTTTTAAATTTTTTTTCATTTTTATTAAATTTTTTAAAAACTTTTTTTCATTTTTAAAATTTTTTTTTCATTTTTTTTAAATTTTTTAAAAAACTTTTTAAAATTTTTATTTGTTTATTTTTTTTATTTTTCTTCTAAATTTTTGTATATTCTTTTTATTTAATTTTTTTTTGTATTTTAAATTTTTTTTAATTTTTAATTTTTTTTTAATTTTCTTCTAATTTTTTTATTTTCTTTTTAATTTTTAAATTTTTTTTTAATTTTCTTATAAATTTTTTTTTTAATTTTTAAAAGTTTTTTTAAAATTTTAAAAGATTTTTTTTTTATATTTTGTTTTAATTTTTTAACAATTTCTTTTAAAAAAATTTTTTTTTATGTTTTTAAATTTTTTTCTACATTTTTAAAAAATTTTCATTTTTAAATTTTTTTTTAATTTTTAAAATTTTTTTGTTTTTTTTTTAATTTTTTATTTTTTTATTTGTTTTTTTAATTTTTTTTAAATTTTTTTAAAATTTTTAAAATTTTTTGAAATTTTTAAATTTTTTATAAATTTTTAAAAAAAATTTGAAATTACTTTTAAAATTTTTTATTTTTTTAATTTTTTACAAAAATTTTTAACATTTTTTTAATATTTTTTTTTAATTTTTAAAAAAATTTTAAAATTTTTTTTAAAAAATTTTGTTTTAATTTTTTAACAATTTTTTTAAAATTTTTTTATTTATGTTTTTAAAATTTTTTTCTTATTTTTTTAAATTCTTTTTATTTTTTTTTAATTTTAAAAAAATATTTTAATTTTCTTAATTTTTTTAAATTTTGTAAATTTTTTTTTTTAAATTTTTTTTTATTTTTTTTTAAATTTTTTTTCTATTTTTTTAAAATTTTTTTCATTTCTTTAAATTTTTTTTCATTTTTTTAAATTTTTTAAAAACTTTTTTTCATTTTTTAAATTTTTTTTCATTTTTTTTAAATTTTTTTAAAAAAATTTTGAAATTTTTTTTATTTTTTTAAATTTTTATTTGCTTATTTTTTTTTTATTTTTCTTCTAAATTTTTGTATATTTTTTTATTTAAATTTTTTTTGTATTTAAATTTTTTTATTTTAATTTTTAAAAATTTTTTTAAAAAATTTTTTGTTTTTTTTTTAATTTTTTATTTTTTTTATTAATCTTTTTAATATTATTTAAAATTTTTAATTTTTTTTTAATTTTTAATTTTTTTTTAATTTTCTTATAATTTTTTTATTTTTTAACAAATTTTTTTTAAAATTTTTTTTATTTTTTATAAATTTTTTTTTTTTTAAAAATTTCTATATTTTTTAATCTTTTCATTTTTTAAAATTTAAATTTTTTTTTAATTTTTTAACAATTTCTTTTAATAAAATTTTATTTATGTTTTTTAAATTTTTTATTTAATTTTTTTTTAATTTTTAAAATTTTTTTGTTTTTTTATTTAAATTTTTTATTTTTTTTATTTATTTTTTTAATTTTTTTAAAAATTTTTTTAAAATTTTTTAAATTTTTTGAAATTTTTAAATTTTTTTATAAATTTTTAAAAAATTTAAAAATTACTTTTAAAATTTTTTATTTTTTTAATTTTTTACAAAAATTTTTAACATTTTTTTAATATTTTTTTTAACATTTTTTTAATATTTTTTTTTAATTTTTAAAAAATTTTTTAAATTTTTTTTAAAAAATTTTGTTTTAATTTTTTAACAATTTTTTTAAAAATTTTTTATTTATGTTTTTACAATTTTTTTCTTATTTTTAAAAATTTTTTTTATTTTTTTTTAAATTTTAAAAAAATATTTTAATTTTGTTATAATTTTTTTAATTTTTTAAAATTTGAAAATTTTTTTTTTTATTTTTTTTTAAATTTTTTTTATTTTTTTTAAATTTTTTTTCTATTTTTTTTAATTTTTTTCATTTTTTAAAATTTTTTTTTAATTTTTTTTAAATTTTTTAAAAACTTTTTTTCATTTTTTAATTTTTTTTTCATTTTTTTTAAAATTTTTTAAAAAACTTTTTAAAATTTTTATTTGTTTATTTTTTTATTTTTCTTCTAAATTTTTGTATATTTTTTTTATTTAAATTTTTTTGTATTTTATATTTTTTATTTTAATTTTTTTAAATTTTTTAAAAAAAATTTTTTGTTTTTTTTAAATTTTTTACTTTTTTTATTAATTTTTTTAATATTTTTTAAAAATTTTAATTTTTTTTAATTTTTAATTTTTTTTTAATTTTCTTATAATTTTTTTATTTTTTTTAAATTTTTAAATTTTTTTTTTAATTTCCTTATAAATTTTTTTTTTAATTTTAAAATTTTTTTTTATTTTTTTTTAAATTTAAAATTTTTTTTTTTAATTTTCTTATAATTTTTTTATTTTTAACAAAATTTTTAAAAAAATTTTTTTATTTTTTATAAATTTTTTTTTTTAAAAATTTCTATATTTTTTAATCTTTTCATTTTTTAAAAATTTTTTTAAAATTTATATATTTTTTTTAATTTTTTAACAATTTCTTTTAATAAAATTTTATTTATGTTTTTTAAATTTTTTTCTTAATTTTTTTTAATTTTTTTTAATTTTTTTAAAATTTTTTTTTTAATTTTTTTTATTTATTTTTTTAATTTTTTACAAAAATTTTTAACATTTTTTTTATATTTTTTTTTAATTTTTAAAAAAATTTGTTTTAATTTTTTAACAATTTTTAAAAAATTTTTTTATTTATGTTTTTAAAATTTTTTTCTTATTTTTTAAATTTTTTTTTAAATTTTAAAAAAATATTTTAATTTTCTTATAATTTTTTTAATTTTAAAAAATTTTTTTTTATTTTTTTTAATATGTTTTATTTTTTTAAAATTTTTTTTCTATTTTTTTTAATTTTTTTAATTTTTTAAAAATTTTTTTAAATTTTTTAAAAACTTTATTTCATTTTTAAAATTTTTTTTCATTTTTTTTAAATTTTTTAAAAAACTTTTTAAAATTTTTATTTGTTTATTTTTTTTATTTTTCTTCTAAATTTTTGTATATTCTTTTTATTTAAATTTTTTTTGTATTTTAAATTTTTTTTAATTTTTAATTTTTTTTTAATTTTCTTCTAATTTTTTTATTTTCTTTTTAATTTTTAAATTTTTTTTTAATTTTCTTATAAATTTTTTTTTTAATTTTTAAAAGTTTTTTTAAAATTTTAAAAGATTTTTTTTTATATTTTGTTTTAATTTTTTAACAATTTCTTTTAAAAAAATTTTTTTTTATGTTTTTAAATTTTTTTTCTACATTTTTAAAAAATTTTCATTTTTAATTTTTTTTTTAATTTTTAAAATTTTTTTGCTTTTTTTTTAATTTTTTATTTTTTTATTTGTTTTTTTAATTTTTTTAAAATTTTTTTTAAAATTTTTAAAATTTTTTGAAATTTTTAAATTTTTTTATAAATTTTTAAAAAAATTTTGAAATTACTTTTAAATTTTTTTATTTTTTTAATTTTTTACAAAAATTTTTAACATTTTTTTAATATTTTTTTTTAATTTTTAAAAAAATTTTAAAATTTTTTTTAAAAAATTTTGTTTTAATTTTTTAACAATTTTTTTAAAGTTTTTTTATTTATGTTTTTAAATTTTTTTCTTATTTTTTAAAATTTTTTTTATTTTTTTTTAATTTTTATTTGTTTATTTTTTTATTTTTCTTTTAATTTTTTGTATATCTTTTTATTAAAAATTTTTTATTTGTACATTAAATTTTTTTTATTTTTTTATATTTTTTTTAAATTAAAAAAAAATTAAATTTTTATTTTAATTTTCTTAACTTTAATTTTTTTTAAATTTAATTTTTTTATTTTTTTTTAAATTATAATTTTTTATTTCAAAAAATGTTTTTTTAATTTTTATTTTTCTTTTATTTTAATTTTTTTTAATTATTTCAAATTTTTCAAATTTTTTTTTAATTTTCTTATAATTTTTTTATTTTTTTTAAATTTTTAAAATTTTTATTTTAATTTTCTCATAATTTTTTTTAATTTTCTTATAATTTTTTTTTTAATTTTTTAAAATTTTTTAAAATTTTTTTTAAAATTTTTTTTTATTAATTTTTTAAATATTTTTACATTTTTTTTAAGTTTTAAAAAAATATTTTTTAAATTTTTTTTTTTTAATTTTTAAATTTTTTTAATTTTCTTATAATTTTTTTATTTTTTAAAAATTTTTTAATTTTTTTAAAAAAATTTTTTTAAAAATTTTTTAATTTTTTTAAAAAAATTTTTTTAAACAAATTGTTTTAATTTTTTAACAATTTTTTTTTAAAAATCTTTTTTATTTTTTTTTTAAATTTTTTTCTAAATTTTTTAATTTTTTAATTTTTTTTTAAATTTTAAAAATTTTTTTTTAATTTAAAATTTTTTTTAATTTTTAAAAAATTTTAAAATTTCTTTTCTCTAATTATTTTTCATTAAATTTTTTTTTTAATTTTTAAAAAAATTTCTTTTAAAAAAATATTATTTGTTTTTTTATTTTTTTCCTACATTTTTTAATTTTTTTAATTTTAAAATTTTTTTTTAATTTTTTAAATTTAATTTTTTTTTAATTTTCTTATAATTTTTTTATTTTTTAAATTTTTTTTTAAAATTTTTTTAAAAATTTTTATTTTTTAAAAATTTATATTTGTTTATTTTTTTTTGTTCTTCTTTTAATTTTTTGTATATTTTTTATTAAAAATTTTTTTTTTGTATTTTAAAATTTTTTTATTTTAATTTTTTTATATTTTTTTTTAAATTTAAAAAAATTTTTTTTTAATTTTTTTAATTTTTCACTTCTTTAATTTTTAATTTTTTAAAATTTTCTTAACTTTAATTTTTTTTTAAATTTAAATTTTTTTTTTATTTTTTTTAAAATTATAATTTTTTTATTTCAAAAAATGTTTTTTTAATTTTTTTTCTTTTATTTTAATTTTTTAAAATTTTTTCAAATTTTAAAATTTTTTTTTTAATTTTCTTATAATTTTTTTATTTTTTTTAAATTTTAAAAATTTTTTTTTTAATATTCTCATAAATTTTTTTTTAATTTTCTTATAATTTTTTTATTTTTTTTAAATTTTTTAAATTTTTATTTTAATTTTCTCATAAATTTTTTTTTAATATTTAAATTTTTTCAAAATTTAAATTTTTTTAAAATTTAAAAAAAAATTTTAAATTTTGTTTTAATTTTTTAACAATTTCTTTTAAAAAAAATTTATTTATGATTTTAAAATTTTTTTCTTAATTTTTTAAAATTTTAAAATTTTTTTTTTAAATTTTTAAATTTTTTTTTTAATTTAAAATTTTTTTTTAATTTTTAAAATTTTTTTTTTAATTTTGAAAAAAAAATTCAATTTCTTTTCTTTAATTATTTTTCATTTAAATTTTTTTTTAATTTTTTAACAATTTCTTTTAAAAAAATTTTTTTTTGTTTTTAAAATTTTTTTCTTAATTTTTTTAAATTTTTTAATTTATTTTAATTTTCTTATAATTTTTTAAAATTTTTTAAAATTTTTTAAAATTTCTTTTTAAAAATTTGTTTTAATTTTTTAACAAAATTTTTTTTAAATTTTTTTTTATTTTTTTTAAATTTCTTTCATTTTTTTTTTATTTTTAAAATTTTTATTTGTTTATTTTTTATTTTTCTTTTAAATTTTTGTATATTTTTTTTTAAAATTTTTTTTTGTGTTTTAATTTTTTTATTTGAATTTCTTTAAATTTTTTTAAAAAAATTTTATGTTATTTAAAAAATTTTTTTTTATTAATTTTTAAAAAACTTTTTTTCATTTTTAAATTTTTTTTTTCATTTTTTTTTAAATTTTTTAAAAACCTTTTTGATTTTTCTTTTCATTTTTAAAATTTTTATTTGTTTATTTTTTTATTTTTCTTCTAAATTTTTGTATATTTTTTTATATAAATTTTTTTTTGTATTTAAATTTTTTTATTTTAATTTTTTAAAATTTTTAAAAAAAAAATTTTTTTTAAATTTATTTTTTTATTAATTTTTTAATATTTTTTAATTTTTTTTTAAGTTTAAAAAAAAAATTTTTTTATTTTTTTTAATTTTTAATTTTTCTTTAATTTTCTTATAATTTTTTTATTTTTTTTAAATTTTTTAAATTTTTTTTTTACTTTCCTCATAAATTTTTTTTTAATTTTCTTATAATTTTTTTATTTTTTTTAAATTTTTAAAATTTTTATTTTAATTTTCTCATAATTTTTTTTTTAATTTTTAAATTTTTTTAAAATTTAAAAAAAAAATTTAAATTTTGTTTTAATTTTTTAACAATTTCTTTTAAAAAAATTTTATTTATGTTTTTAAAATTTTTTTCTTAATTTTTTAAAATTTTTAAATTTTTTTTTAAATTTTTAAATTTTTTTTTCAATTTAAAATTTTTTTTTAATTTTTAAAATTTTTTTTTTAATTTTGAAAAAAAAATTTCAATTTCTTTTCTTTAATTATTTTTCATTTAAAATTTTTTTTTAATTTTTTAACAATTTCTTTAAAAAAAAAATTTTTTTGTTTTTAAAATTTTTTTCTTAATTTTTTAAAATTTTTAAATTTTTTTTAATTTTCTTATAAT
The DNA here is from genome assembly GCF_050908995.1 of Andrena cerasifolii. Taxonomy (NCBI): domain Eukaryota; kingdom Metazoa; phylum Arthropoda; class Insecta; order Hymenoptera; family Andrenidae; genus Andrena; species Andrena cerasifolii. The sequence continues at coordinate 9,706 of NW_027486681.1, read as the reverse complement.
TTTTTAAAATTTTTTAAAATTTTTTTTTAAAAATTTGTTTTAATTTTTTAACAAATTTTTTTTTTAATTTTTTTTAAATTTTTTTCATTTTTTTTAAATTTTTTAAAAAACTTTTTAATTTTTTTTTTATTTTTAAAATTTTTATTTGTTTATTTTTTATTTTTCTTTCAAATTTTTGTATATTTTTTTTAAAAATTTTTTTTGTATTTTAATTTTTTTATTTGAATTTCTTTAAATTTTTTTAAAAAAATTTTATGTTATTTTTAAAATTTTTTTTATTAATTTTTAAAAAACTTTTTTTCATTTTTAAAATTTTTTTTTCATTTTTTTTAAATTTTTTAAAAACCTTTTTGATTTTTTTTTTATTTTTAAAATTTTTATTTGTTTATTTTTTTATTTTTCTTCTAAATTTTTGTATATTTTTTTTATATAAATTTTTTTTGTATTTAAAATTTTTTATTTTAATTTTTTAAAATTTTTAAAAAAAAAAATTTTTAAATTTATTTTTTTTATTAATTTTTTTTAATATTTTTTAATTTTTTTTAAGTTTAAAAAAAAAATTTTTTTATTTTTTTTAATTTTTGATTTTTTTAATTTTCTTATGATTTTTTTATTTTTTAAAAATTTTTTAATTTTTTAAATTTTTTTTTTTTTTAAAAATTGTTTTAATTTTTTAACAAAATTTGATAAAATTTTTTTATATTTTTTTTTAAAAAAATTTTTCTATATTTTTTAATTTTTTTCATTTTTTTTAAATTTTTTAAAAATTTTTTAAGAAATTTTGTTTATTTTTTTTTAATTTTTATTTGTTTATTATTTTTTTTTATTTTTCTTTTAATTTTTTGTATATCTTTTTATTAAAAAAATTTTATTTGTATATTAAAATTTGTTTATTTTAATTTTTTTATATTTTTTTAAATTTAAAAAAGAATTAAATTTTTATTTTAATTTTCTTAACTTTAATTTTTTTTTAAATTTAAAATTTTTTTTAAATTATAATTTTTTCATTTCAAAAAAAGTTTTTTTAATTTTTATTTTTCTTTTATTTTAATTTTTTTTAAATTTTTTCAAATTTTTAATTTTTTTTTTTAATTTTCTTATAATTTTTTTATTTTTAAATTTTTTTAAAGTATTTTTTTTAATTTTCTTATAAATTTTTTTTTTAATTTTTAAATTTTTTTTTTAATTTTTAAAAAATTTTTTTTAATTTAAAATTTTTTTTTTTAATTTTGTCACGTCCCGGGTGAGGTCTTTTGGGAACGATGACATTAGGAAAGGAGAAAGACAGGCGCGAATCTAAAATCCAGCACTCTGAGATTTTTGGGGGAAGACCAGGCGCGAATATTAAATCCGTCACACTGAGGGTTTGGAAGGAACTTAGGCGCGAATATTGAATCCGTCACACTGAGGGTTTGGAAGGAACTTAGGCGCGAATATTGAATCCGTCACACTGAGGGTTTAAAAGGAATTCAGGCGCGAATCTATAATCCAGCACACTGAGGGTTTGGAAGGAGAGGAACGTCAGGCGCGAATCTTGAATCCAGCACACTGAGGGTTTTGAAGGAGAGGAACGTCAGGCGCGAATCTTGAATCCAGCACACTGAGGATTTTGAAGGAATTCAGGCGCGAATCTATAATACAGCACACTAATCGTTTTACAGGGAGGAACGCCAGGCGCGAATCTATAATCCAGCACACTAGTCGACCAGGGAAGTTTAAAGGCTAGAGCGTATTTGGGGAACACCCGTTAGCACTTTGTTTTGGTTTACGTAATATCAGATTTACCGTTGCATAGGCACAAAAAGTTTCCTCGTAATATTTCTTGAGAAATTCGTCTATACGTGCAGCTATGCAAGGGAATGTTAGTAAACACTGTCACTGTTCTCGAGTTCGCGATCCGCGATCAGTTGTTTCGCCGACTCGTTGGTTTGTATCTTAGTACGTTCGTAACTAATGGTTGAACACAAATAACTTGAAGCAAGATTTTAAACAAAGCGATTTATTAACTTCGTTAATCGGTTATTATAATCGTGCGAGGGGGCTTTTAGCATTGGCACAATATTTGTAATATGGTTATAACATTTAATATATATATATATGGACATGAGATACAATATAAGTCGTTTAATAATGATCGTTAATAATAATAATATGATAAGATTGCGATAAGCAGTTATAAACAAAATAATAGAATAGTAAGATTGCGATAAGCAGTTATAAATGAAATAATAGAATTGTAAGATTGCGATAAGCAGTTATAAATGAAATAATTGAATAGTATGGTATGGTGGTGATATGCACAATAATATTAAGTAATATAAATGGCTTACGGTGATCGTCGAACACTGAGTTTAATATTAACACTTTAAAGATATACTTTTCTAGTAAGACTTCTACCGAAGAGTGATTTCTGTCGAAGAAAGAGAACTCGGCCTGTCAGGACCTCATATTTATGTACTTTCACAGGAGTATTGTGGGGTACGCGCGGTAAAGACCTTGACACATTTCGGTTTAAGACGCAGTAGGGCTTCCAGGGTTTTTACAAACGGTACGTCTATTAATAGTCGTATTTATGTCACATACGCCAAATATACGTCGCAATTAGGTTTCTGGGGTTTTTATGACTGCGAAAAGAGATACTCAACTCATCGAATGGATTTCGGGTGTTTTACGGGAAAGGGGTTATTAGAGTGGCTTGGACTTCATGAGTCGTAAAGAGGGGGTTGAGACTTGGTCTCGATTTAAGAGGGATTTGTAATGAGGGACTTGTTTGAATTTGTTTTTGGAGGGAATGATTCGTGCCTTGTAAGGCGAATAGGCGAAGAGGGTTTTGAAACGATCATCTCGTGATGGGGACCGCTAAGGTACATCAGCGAGGTGGAGGTTTGTATTGATCATCCTGTGTTGTTGACCGCTAAGGTGCAACTTCAAGGTGATCGGTGATTGAGGAGATGGGGTAGGAGTTGAGTTTGATAGACTTTAGTGGAGTGATTTTGAGGTTTACTAGTGCAACTGGGAATAGGAAACGCGCGAAAAATCGTGGGACGTTACAATTTTTGAAAAAAAATTTAAATTTCTTTTCTTTAATTATTTTTCATTAAAAATTTTTTTTTTAATTTTTAAAATTTTTTTTTAATTTTTTTAAATTTTTAAATTTTTTTAATTTTCTTATAATTTTTTTTTTAATTTTTTAAAATTTTTTAAAATTTTTTTTTAATTTTTTTAAATTTTTAAATTTTTTTAATTTTCTTATAATTTTTTTTAAAATTTTTTTTAAAAATTTTTTCATTTTTTTTAAATTTTTTAAAAAACTTTTTAATTTTTTTTTTTTAAATTTTTATTTGTTTATTTTTTTATTTTTCTTCTAAATTTTTGTATATTTTTTTTATTTAAAAATTTTTTTTATTTAAATTTTTTTATTTCAATTTTTTAAAATTTAAAAAAATTTTTTTTTTATTAATTTTTTAATATTTTTAAAATTTTATTTAAGTTAAAAAAATTTTTTTTTTAATTTTTTTTATTTTTTTAATTTTTAAATTTTTTTAATTTTCTTATAATTTTTTTAATTTTTTTGAAAAATTTTTGAAAATTTTTGAAAATTTTTTTGAAAATTTTTTAAATTTTTTAAAATTTTTTTTTATATTTTTTATTTAATTTTTTTTAAATTCGTATTTAATTTTTAAAAAATTTTTAAATTTTTTTTTTAAATTAAATTTTTTTTTAAATTTGAAAATTTTTTGAAAATTTTTTAAATTTTTTTTTTAATTTTTTTATATTTTTTAAAAAAATTTTTAAATTTTTATTTAATTTTTAAAATTTTTTTAAATTCAATTTTTTTTTTATTTTTTTTAATTAAAAAAAAATTTATTTATTTTTGTTTTAAATTATTATTTCTTTTTAATTTTTATTTGTTTATTTTCTTTTAATTTTTTTTATTTTTCTATTATATTTTTGTATATTTTTTTTATTTAAATTTTTTTTATTTTTTTATATTTTTTTTAAATTAAAAAAAAATTAAATTTTTATTTTAATTTTCTTAACTTTAATTTTTTTTAAATTTAATTTTTTTATTTTTTTTTAAATTCTAATTTTTTATTTCAAAAAATGTTTTTTTAATTTTTATTTTTCTTTTATTTTAATTTTTTTTAATTATTTCAAATTTTTCAAATTTTTTTTTAATTTTCTTATAATTTTTTTATTTTTTTTAAATTTTTAAAATTTTTATTTTAATTTTCTCATAATTTTTTTTAATTTTCTTATAATTTTTTTTTTAATTTTTTAAAATTTTTTAAAATTTTTTTAAAAATTTTTTTTTATTAATTTTTTAAATATTTTTACATTTTTTTTAAGTTTTAAAAAAATATTTTTTAAATTTTTTTTTTTTAATTTTTAAATTTTTTTAATTTTCTTATAATTTTTTTATTTTTTAAAAATTTTTTAATTTTTTTAAAAAAATTTTTTAAAAATTTTTTAATTTTTTTAAAAAAATTTTTTTAAACAAATTGTTTTAATTTTTTAACAATTTTTTTTTAAAAATCTTTTTTATTTTTTTTTAAATTTTTTTCTAAATTTTTTAATTTTTTTATTTTTTTTTATATTTTAAAAATTTTTTTTTAATTTAAAATTTTTTTTAATTTTTAAAATTTTTTTTAATTTTTAAAAAATTTTAAAATTTCTTTTCTCTAATTATTTTTCATTAAATTTTTTTTTTAATTTTTAAAAAAATTTCTTTTAAAAAAATATTATTTGTTTTTTTATTTTTTTCCTACATTTTTTAATTTTTTTAATTTTAAAATTTTTTTTTAATTTTTTAAATTTAATTTTTTTTTAATTTTCTTATAATTTTTTTATTTTTTAAATTTTTTTTTAAAATTTTTTTAAAAATTTTTATTTTTTAAAAATTTATATTTGTTTATTTTTTTTTGTTCTTCTTTTAATTTTTTGTATATTTTTTATTAAAAATTTTTTTTTTGTATTTTAAAATTTTTTTATTTTAATTTTTTTATATTTTTTTTTAAATTTAAAAAATTTTTTTTTTAATTTTTTTAATTTTTCACTTCTTTAATTTTTAATTTTTTAAAATTTTCTTAACTTTAATTTTTTTTTAAATTTAAATTTTTTTTTTATTTTTTTTTAAATTATAATTTTTTTATTTCAAAAAATGTTTTTTTAATTTTTTTTCTTTTATTTTAATTTTTTAAAATTTTTTCAAATTTTAAAATTATTTTTTTAATTTTCTTATAATTTTTTTATTTTTTTTTAAATTTTAAAAATTTTTTTATTAATATTCTCATAAATTTTTTTTTAATTTTCTTATAATTTTTTTATTTTTTTTAAATTTTTTAAATTTTTATTTTAATTTTCTCATAAATTTTTTTTTAATATTTAAATTTTTTTCAAAATTTAAATTTTTTTAAAATTTAAAAAAAATTTTAAATTTTGTTTTAATTTTTTAACAATTTCTTTTAAAAAAAATTTATTTATGATTTTAAAATTTTTTTCTTAATTTTTTAAAATTTAAAAATTTTTTTTTTAAATTTTTAAATTTTTTTTTTAATTTAAAATTTTTTTTTAATTTTTAAAATTTTTTTTTAATTTTGAAAAAAAAAATTCAATTTCTTTTCTTTAATTATTTTTCATTTAAATTTTTTTTTAATTTTTTAACAATTTCTTTTAAAAAAATTTTTTTTTGTTTTTAAAATTTTTTTCTTAATTTTTTTAAATTTTTTAATTTATTTTAATTTTCTTATAATTTTTTTTAAAATTTTTTTTAAAAATTTTTTCATTTTTTTTAAATTTTTTAAAAAACTTTTTAATTTTTTTTTTTTAAATTTTTATTTGTTTATTTTTTTATTTTTCTTCTAAATTTTTGTATATTTTTTTTATTTAAAAATTTTTTTTATTTAAATTTTTTTATTTCAATTTTTTAAAATTTAAAAAAATTTTTTTTTTATTAATTTTTTAATATTTTTAAAATTTTATTTAAGTTAAAAAATTTTTTTTTTTAATTTTTTTTATTTTTTTAATTTTTAAATTTTTTTAATTTTCTTATAATTTTTTTAATTTTTTTGAAAAATTTTTGAAAATTTTTGAAAATTTTTTTGAAAATTTTTTAAATTTTTTAAAATTTTTTTTTATATTTTTTATTTAATTTTTTTTAAATTCGTATTTAATTTTTAAAAAATTTTTAAATTTTTTTTTTAAATTAAATTTTTTTTTAAATTTGAAAATTTTTTGAAAATTTTTTAAATTTTTTTTTTAATTTTTTTATATTTTTTAAAAAAATTTTTAAATTTTTATTTAATTTTTAAAATTTTTTTAAATTCAATTTTTTTTTTATTTTTTTTAATTAAAAAAAAATTTATTTATTTTTGTTTTAAATTATTATTTCTTTTTAATTTTTATTTGTTTATTTTCTTTTAATTTTTTTTATTTTTCTATTATATTTTTGTATATTTTTTTTATTTAAATTTTTTTTATTTTTTTATATTTTTTTTAAATTAAAAAAAAATTAAATTTTTATTTTAATTTTCTTAACTTTAATTTTTTTTAAATTTAATTTTTTTATTTTTTTTTAAATTCTAATTTTTTATTTCAAAAAATGTTTTTTTAATTTTTATTTTTCTTTTATTTTAATTTTTTTTAATTATTTCAAATTTTTCAAATTTTTTTTTAATTTTCTTATAATTTTTTTATTTTTTTTAAATTTTTAAAATTTTTATTTTAATTTTCTCATAATTTTTTTTAATTTTCTTATAATTTTTTTTTTAATTTTTTAAAATTTTTTAAAATTTTTTTAAAAATTTTTTTTTATTAATTTTTTAAATATTTTTACATTTTTTTTAAGTTTTAAAAAAATATTTTTTAAATTTTTTTTTTTTAATTTTTAAATTTTTTTAATTTTCTTATAATTTTTTTATTTTTTAAAAATTTTTTAATTTTTTTAAAAAAAATTTTTTAAAAATTTTTTAATTTTTTTAAAAAAATTTTTTTAAACAAATTGTTTTAATTTTTTAACAATTTTTTTTTAAAAATCTTTTTTATTTTTTTTTTAAATTTTTTTCTAAATTTTTTAATTTTTTTATTTTTTTTTAAATTTTAAAAATTTTTTTTTAATTTAAAATTTTTTTTAATTTTTAAAATTTTTTTTAATTTTTAAAAAATTTTAAAATTTCTTTTCTCTAATTATTTTTCATTAAATTTTTTTTTTAATTTTTAAAAAAATTTCTTTTAAAAAAATATTATTTGTTTTTTTATTTTTTTCCTACATTTTTTAATTTTTTTAATTTTAAAATTTTTTTTTAATTTTTTAAATTTAATTTTTTTTTAATTTTCTTATAATTTTTTTATTTTTTAAATTTTTTTTAAAAATTTTTTTAAAAATTTTTATTTTTTAAAAATTTATATTTGTTTATTTTTTTTTTGTTCTTCTTTTAATTTTTTGTATATTTTTTATTAAAAATTTTTTTTTTGTATTTTAAAATTTTTTTATTTTAATTTTTTTATATTTTTTTTAAATTTAAAAAAATTTTTTTTTAATTTTTTTAATTTTTCACTTCTTTAATTTTTAATTTTTTAAAATTTTCTTAACTTTAATTTTTTTTTAAATTTAAATTTTTTTTTTATTTTTTTTTAAATTATAATTTTTTTATTTCAAAAAATGTTTTTTTAATTTTTTTTCTTTATTTTAATTTTTTAAAATTTTTTCAAATTTTAAAATTATTTTTTTAATTTTCTTATAATTTTTTTATTTTTTTTTAAATTTTAAAAATTTTTTTTTTAATATTCTCATAAATTTTTTTTTAATTTTCTTATAATTTTTTTATTTTTTTTAAATTTTTTAAATTTTTATTTTAATTTTCTCATAAATTTTTTTTTAATATTTAAATTTTTTCAAAATTTAAATTTTTTTAAAATTTAAAAAAAATTTTAAATTTTGTTTTAATTTTTTAACAATTTCTTTTAAAAAAAATTTATTTATGATTTTAAAATTTTTTTCTTAATTTTTTAAAATTTAAAAATTTTTTTTTTAAATTTTTAAATTTTTTTTTTAATTTAAAATTTTTTTTTAATTTTTAAAATTTTTTTTTTAATTTTGAAAAAAAAAATTCAATTTCTTTTCTTTAATTATTTTTCATTTAAATTTTTTTTTTAATTTTTTAACAATTTCTTTTAAAAAAATTTTTTTTTGTTTTTAAAATTTTTTTCTTAATTTTTTTAAATTTTTTAATTTATTTTAATTTTCTTATAATTTTTTAAAATTTTTTAAAATTTTTTAAAATTTCTTTTTAAAAATTTGTTTTAATTTTTTAACAAAATTTTTTTTAAATTTTTTTTTATTTTTTTTAAATTTCTTTCATTTTTTTTATTTTTAAAATTTTTATTTGTTTATTTTTTATTTTTCTTTTAAATTTTTGTATATTTTTTTTTAAAATTTTTTTTTGTGTTTTAATTTTTTTATTTGAATTTCTTTAAATTTTTTTAAAAAAATTTTATGTTATTTTAAAAATTTTTTTTTATTAATTTTTAAAAAACTTTTTTTCATTTTTAAATTTTTTTTTTCATTTTTTTTTAAATTTTTTAAAAACCTTTTTGATTTTTCTTTTCATTTTTAAAATTTTTATTTGTTTATTTTTTTATTTTTCTTCTAAATTTTTGTATATTTTTTTATATAAATTTTTTTTTGTATTTAAATTTTTTTATTTTAATTTTTTAAAATTTTTAAAAAAAATTTTTTTTTAAATTTATTTTTTTATTAATTTTTTAATATTTTTTAATTTTTTTTTAAGTTTAAAAAAAAAATTTTTTTATTTTTTTTAATTTTTAATTTTTCTTTAATTTTCTTATAATTTTTTTATTTTTTTTAAATTTTTAAAATTTTTTTTTTACTTTCCTCATAAATTTTTTTTTAATTTTCTTATAATTTTTTTATTTTTTTTAAATTTTTAAAATTTTTATTTTAATTTTCTCATAATTTTTTTTTTAATTTTTAAATTTTTTTAAAATTTAAAAAAAAAATTTAAATTTTGTTTTAATTTTTTAACAATTTCTTTTAAAAAAATTTTATTTATGTTTTTAAAATTTTTTTCTTAATTTTTAAAATTTTTAAATTTTTTTTTAAATTTTTAAATTTTTTTTTTAATTTAAAATTTTTTTTTAATTTTTAAAATTTTTTTTTTAATTTTGAAAAAAAAATTTCAATTTCTTTTCTTTAATTATTTTTCATTTAAAATTTTTTTTTAATTTTTTAACAATTTCTTTAAAAAAAAAATTTTTTTGTTTTTAAAATTTTTTTCTTAATTTTTTAAAATTTTTAAATTTTTTTTAATTTTCTTATAATTTTTTAAAATTTTTTAAAATTTTTTTTAAAAATTTGTTTTAATTTTTTAACAAATTTTTTTTTTAATTTTTTTTAAATTTTTTAAAAAACTTTTTAATTTTTTTTTTTATTTTTAAAATTTTTATTTGTTTATTTTTTATTTTTCTTTCAAATTTTTGTATATTTTTTTTAAAAAATTTTTTTGTATTTTAATTTTTTTATTTGAATTTCTTTAAATTTTTTTAAAAAAATTTTATGTTATTTTTAAAATTTTTTTTATTAATTTTTAAAAAACTTTTTTTCATTTTTAAAATTTTTTTTTCATTTTTTTTAAATTTTTTAAAAACCTTTTGATTTTTTTTTTTAAAAAATAAAAAATATATAAAA
>NW_027486680.1:0-20872 GCF_050908995.1 Andrena cerasifolii | reverse complement strand
TATAGAAAAAAATTAAAAAATAAATAAATTTTTTAATTTTCTTAAAAAATTGAAACAAATTTAAAAAAAAATTTAATTTTCTAAAAAATTTAATTAAAAATAAAGCAAAGAAATTTTTTAAAAAACTTAAAAAAATTTTAAAAAATTAAAAAAAAAATTTTTAAAAAATTTTTAAAATTAAAAAAAAATTATAAGAAAATTTAAAAAAAATTGAAAAAATTGAAAAAATTAAAAAAATTAAAAAAATTAAAATAAAAGGAAAAAAATTAAAAAACATTTTTTGAAATAAAAAAATTATAATTTAAAAAAAAAATAAAAAAAAATTTAAAATTTAAAAAAAAATTTTAAAAAATTAAAAAAATTTGTTTAAAAAATTAAAAAACATTTCTGAAATAAAAAAATAATACTTTTAAATAAATTTAAATAAAAATTTAGAAAAATTTTCAGATTAAAAAAAAATAAAAAAAATTTAAAAATTAAAAAAAAAATTTAAAAATTAAAAAAAAAATTTTAAAAATTAAAAAAAAATTTTAAAGTTAAGAAAAAATATAAAAATTAAAAAAAAATTTAAAAATTAAAAAAAATTAAAAGAATATAAATAATTTAAAAAAAAATTAAAAATTAAAAAAAAATTGAAATAAAAATTTAAAAAAAAATTTTAAAAAAAATTTTTTAAAAAATTTTAAAAAATTTTTAAAAAAATTGTCACGTCCCGGGTGAGGTCTTTTGGGAACGATGACATTAGGAAAGGAGAAAGACAGGCGCGAATCTAAAATCCAGCACTCTGAGATTTTTGGGGGAAGACCAGGCGCGAATATTAAATCCGTCACACTGAGGGTTTGAAAGGAATTCAGGCGCGAATCTATAATCCAGCACACTGAGGGTTTGGAAGGAGAGGAACGTCAGGCGCGAATCTTGAATCCAGCACACTGAGGGTTTTGAAGGAGAGGAACGTCAGGCGCGAATCTTGAATCCAGCACACTGAGGATTTTGAAGGAATTCAGGCGCGAATCTATAATCCAGCACACTAGTCGACCAGGGAAGTTTAAAGGCTAGAGCGTATTTGGGGAACACCCGTTAGCACTTTGTTTTGGTTTACGTAATATCAGATTTACCGTCGCATAGGCACAAAAAGTTTCCTCGTAATATTTCTTGAGAAATTCGTCTATACGTGCAGCTATGCAAGGGAATGTTAGTAAACACTGTAACTGTTCTCGAGTTCGCGATCCGCGATCCGCTGTTTCGCCGACTCGTTGATTTGTATCTTAGTACGTTCGTAACTAATGGTTGAACACAAATAACTTGAAGCAAGATTTTAAACAAAGCGATTTATTAACTTCGTTAATCGGTTATTATAATCGTGCGAGGGGGCTTTTAGCATTGGCACAATATTTGTAATATGGTTATAACATTTAATATATATATATATGGACATGAGATACAATATAAGTCGTTTAATAATGATCGTTAATAATAATAATAATATGATAAGATTGCGATAAGCAGTTATAATAGAATAGTAAGATTGCGATAAGCAGTTATAAACAAAATAATAGAATAGTAAGATTGCGATAAGCAGTTATAAACGAAATAATTGAATAGTAAGATTGCGATAAGCAGTTATAAACAAAATAATAGAATAGTATGGTATGGTGGTGATATGCACAATAATATTAAGTAATATAAATGGCTTACGGTGATCGTCGAACACTGAGTTTAATATTAACACTTTTAAGATATACTTTTCAAGTAAGCCTTCTACCGAAGAGGTTTCTGTCGAAGAAAGAGGACTCGGCCTGTCAGGACCTCATATTTATGTACTTTCACAGGAGTATTGTGGGGTACGCGCGGTAAAGACCTTGACACATTTCGGTTTAAGACGCAGTAGGACTTCCGGGGTTTTTACAAGCGGTACGTCTATTAATAGACGTATTTATGTCACGTACGCCAAATATACGTCGCAATTAGGTTTCTGGGGTTTTTATGACTGCGAAAAGAGATACTCAACTCATCGAATGGATTTCGGGTGTTTTACGGGAAAGGGGTTATTAGAGTGGCTTGGACTTCATGAGTCGTAAAGAGGGGGTTGAGACTTGGTCTCGATTTAAGAGGGATTTGTAATGAGGGACTTGTTTGAATTTGTTTTTGGAGGGAATGATTCGTGCCTTGTAAGACGAATAGGCGAAGAGGGTTTTGAAACGATCATCTCGTGATGGGGACCGCTAAGGTACATCAGCGAGGTGGAGGTTTGTATTGATCATCCTGTGTTGTTGACCGCTAAGGTGCAACATCAAGGTGATCGGTGATTGAGGAGATGGGGTAGGAGTTGAGTTTGATAGACTTTAGTGGAGTGATTTTGAGGTTTACTAGTGGAATTGGGAATAGGAAACGCGCGAAAAATCGTGGGACGTTACACCTCCCCCCTTATATGAAGAAATGTGTACATTTCTTAACATAGGGTTAGGGTGTCTTGAAATGCGGAGGAAAAGAAAAATAAAATAAAATGTACCGTTTTGGAAAAAATAAAAATAAAATGGTTTGGAAATAATAAAATAAAATAAAATATATAGCCTATTTGGCGTAAAAGAAAAGTAAAATAAAAGATGAGAATAATAATAATAGAAAATATAAAAGAATTGATTGTATTAGGAAAAAAAACATTTACTTATACTTAAAAATAATATGTATATATATATGTATCTCCCTGACAGAGATAAGCGAACCACGCTAGATCCTCGGGCGTCAGCTCTATGGTATCAGGTAACCTGATGGCTGACCCCGTGTCCAGGATTTCCACTACGCCTGGCCAAGGAGGGATTGAGGAAGGAAGTGGGATTTCTGGGTTTTGGGACTGGGAGTGGTAAGGAGAGGGTGGAGGACCGGAGAGTACCTCTCTGTTTCCTGCATGAGGGAGGCTAGGGGGCGGTGGAGTGACGGCCTCTTGAAATGAGTGGAGGTCGTCCATCCTCCTGGGGGGGGGGGGGGAGTCGTCTATTGTAATTGTCTCTGCTGTGGACGCTGCCTCCCTGATGACGATGTTTGATGTCACCTTCGGGAGAAGATGTGAGGCGCTCCCTTCCTCCTTCATGGCCCTCTGGCGCAGCCACTGTATATGGGAGAGCTTTCTCTTGAGGCCTCCCCCATGGGTCCTAGGCCCACTGGGTTTATGGGCCCTTTTATGAGGCATGGTGCGATCTAAGAAACGAGGTGATTTAATGTTCTTTTCTCTATAATTTATGATTAGGGTCAACCGGGGTTTTCGCGTATTTGACCAAGACGCGCCTTATTCGCGTGTATAATTTTTGTTTTCCCTTTCCATGATATTTTTAAATTCTGAGAGGGGATTACCTCTAATATCGTGTGAGGGCCAGAGTATTGATCTCCGAATTTTCCCTTTCGGGGTTCTATTAATACGAAAATCGTGTCGCCCGGTTTAAAGGTCTTCTCGCTTATGTGTCTATCGTAGTACTTTTTATAACGGAGTTTTGATTGATTTAACTTTTCTGCTGCAGCGGTTTGCAGTTCTTGCATCCTTATGTTTAATTTCGAGAGGTATTGACTATAAGTTTCATTTTCAAAGTCTTCGGGCATTCTTTTCCGACTGGGTACCCGGGCTATTTTACCGAACACTAATTCATGTGGAGTGTATCCAGTGCCCTCGTGGACGCTGGTATTATAAGAGAACGCGGCCATGTCGGTCCATTCGTCCCAGTCACTGTATCTACCGATAAACATTTTCAAATATTCTGTTAGGACAAGGTGCGATCGCTCTAGAGAGCCGTTAGTCTGTGGGTGAAAAGCTGTGGTTCGAAATTGTTCAATTTTAAATTTTTGCGCGATAGTTTTCATGAGTTTACCAGTAAAATTAGCTCCTTGGTCAGTGAGGATGGCTCTGGGAGCTCCGAATTGACAGATAAACTTTCTTATAAATGCATCTGCAATTTTTTCCGACGTCGATTGTTTGAGTGGTTCACACACGAAATATTTAGTTAATAAATCTTGCATGGTTAATATGTAGGTATTTCCTTCTCTCGTGGTGGGTAACGGTCCTACTATATCTAAGGCTATTTTATCAAAGGCGCGTCCAGGCGTGTCTGTAAGGATCATTGGTTGCCTGGTTTTAACACGAACGAGTTTCTTCCGCATACAGTCTTCGCATTTTCGAATATAATCTTCAACGGCTTTCTTCATTCCTTTCCAGAAATAGTGGTGTCTAATTCGATTATAGGTTTTTGTTACTCCTTTATGTCCAGCTAATGCAGACGCGTGATTTTCCGTAATAATGCTTTGTCTCTTTGATTCTTCGGGGATCTGAATTATTTGTAGGCATATTGTGACCTCGATGTCTTCCTCGTCGACGGTTTCGAGAATGTCCATAATAATATCTTGCCAACTTAGCTGATCAATGTTTGTCGTTTTGGCAATACTGAATGAATATATAGTTAACTCACGTACTACATCCCTAAGAGAAGAAAGGGCTGTTCTCCAATTTGTCGTGGTTAGGGGAATATTTTGTGTTTCCTTGATAACTAACCCTACGAGAATTTGTCCCTTTTTATATGACACATGAGCCCTGCCCAGAGTGAGTTCGTTTGCTATTGTCAGTTCTCCTGCTTCTTGTAACTGTTTAGCTCCTTCGTCGCAAGGTTTCCCATCGGCACTCAGAAGGAAGACGAGCGTTTCTTTACGTAGGGACAATGGGTCGCGACTGATGGACGGTACTATTCTGATTTCTCGGTCTGGGTCAGCTTCGTATTCTGCATCATGGGATTTGTCTTGCTCAATTATTGATAAATCCGAGTCGGATGTTGACTCGTCTGATATGTTCGATTCCACTTCGGAATCGGGATCCGATTGTATCTGGGGAACTGGGGACTGCGGAGGCGAAATATGTTCGTAAGGGGTGGTTATTTGTTCCCCTTCATTTTCCTGATTCTCTTCTTCGACGCTACTCATTGGTTCTGATAAATTTTCTTTTGTGGATTCTACTGCAGATGTTGGACCTTTTCGTACCTTCCGGTGAGGCTGCATCCGCGTAGGTTTCGTCCTTAGATGGGGTTTACTTGTGGGTTCTGAAGCAGAGGTGGATGGTCGGGAACCCCGAGGTCTTCCAGGACCTCGTGTAGGTGGGGTTTTAGTTTCTTTAGTAGTCCGAGGTTTTTTGGTATCTGGTGTGGGCCAGTCCACCCAGTCTTCGTCGGCTTCTTCTCGTGGCCGTATTGGGCATGCCTCCACTGTAGGGGGATTACGAGATAGAGCGTCGGCAAGTTTGTTGCTTTTCCCCGGTTGGTATCGAATTTCGTATTCATACTCAGCTAATTTTAAACGCCACCTAACGAGGCGTGACGTTGGATCTTTTACTCTATGTAACCAGATTAGTGGTTGATGGTCGGTAAATAAAATAAATTTCCTTCCGTATAGATAAGGTCGGAAGTGCCTAACGCAATATACGATGGCTAAAAGTTCCTTCTCTATGGTTGCGTAATTTATTTCTGCTTTATTTAGGAGGCGAGAGGCGTAAGCGATCGGTAACTCTTTTCCATCTATAGTCTGACTCAATATCCCTCCTATAGCGTAGTCAGAAGCATCTGTAGTGACGTGAAATTCCAGGTCAAAATTCGGGTATTGCAGGATAGGTTCTTTCTGCAATGCTAGTCTTAAGTGGTCAAAAGCCGTTTTCTGGGACTGTCCCCACTCAAATATTGTGTCTTTCTTCAATAGTTGGGTTAACGGACGAGCTATTTTAGAAAAGTCTGGGATAAATTTCCTATAATATCCGGTTAAACCAAGGAATTGTTTGATTCCTTTAGGTGTATTTGGTGCCGGGTAGTTTCGGACGGCTTCAATTTTTCCTGGATCAGGTTTTACTCCTTGTTCTGTAATTATGTGACCCAAATATGCGACTTCTTTGTGTAGAAATTTACATTTCGAAGGCTGAAGTTTAAGATTCGCCTCTCTTAGGCGTTGAGCAAGTTTTTTAAATTTTATTAAATGTTCTGTAAGGGAACTCGCGTAAAGGACAATATCGTCCAGATATACGAACATTTCTGTGCCTTGGAGTCCCGTGAGCGTGTGATCCATTAAACGTTGGAAGGTAGCTGGTGCATTACAAAGTCCAAATGGCATTCTAACAAACTCACAATGTCCATGAGGTGTAGAAAAGGCCGTTTTAGGCGCATCTTCCGGTTTCATAGGGATTTGGTGAAATCCGGAAGCTAGGTCGAATACGGAAAAGTATTTTGCTCCTCCTAATTGGTCTAGTATTTCGTTAATGTTTGGAAGTGGGTATGCGTCAGGAACGGTTTTTCCGTTTAAATCCCTGAAGTCAGTTACCATTCTCCACAAGAGTTCCCCATTGGGTCCTGGTTTTTTAGAGACGATCCAAATAGGTGAATTATAGGGTGATAATGACGGTTTTATAATGTCGTTAGTTAGTAAATTCTTTATTTGCTTGTCTATTTCCTTCTTATGTACAGGAGGGAAGCGATATTGTTTATGTAGTATCGGAATAAGTTCAGCGAGACGTTGAGAACCTCGGAGGAGACAGGCCCGTTGGGGAAAACCCAACGCGTCACCGGGCCCAGCGAGGCGCGCAAGGGTTTGTCGGGGCGAGAAAGCGCGCGGCGGAGCGATGTCCATATTTGGGCATGAGGGCGACTTGAAAAGCGTGCGTGGTGGGGATGTAGCGTCCTTTTTCGGAAAGGCGAGTTTTCCGCGGAAAGGACAGAGTTGGAACAACCGGCAGAGTGTGTAGATGTACTGAGTCGTTGTGTTAAATCGAGTTGTTTGTGTCGTAGTCGGTTATCTTGTATTAGTTTTAGTTTCTTTCAATCTTATATATATATCTTTCCTGTTTATATTAAATATATTTTATTTATCCCACAATTTTGGGGGCTCGTCCGGGATAGAAAACACAGGAAAACAGGATTGTCGGTCAAAGCTATTTACGCGGTAATCGTGAAGTTGTATCCAGTGAAACGGTTGTTGTGCTGTGACGGTGAAGTACTGTTACGAAAGAGTTAAAATAAACCGATATTCACAATGAGTGACGCGGGAAGTGCTGATAATACTATTGTTGATCTTGGGGAAAAAGATGGCGGCAATGCTAGGCTGGCACGAGTTGACGCAATGAAGCTGCCCGAGTTGAAGCAGGAGTTGCAGAGCCGTAAGCTGAAGATATCCGGAAAGAAGAAGGAGCTGCAAGATCGGCTGAGAGCTGCTCTTACGTTGGAAGCCGAGCATGGGGAAGATGCAGATGAAGACGAAGATGGTTCTGACGAAAGTGAAGATGATGATGTTAAGAAATGCACAAGGCAAACGCAAATGTTGACGTTTAAGGATGTTGAGGAGTCTATGGGTACGTTTAGCGGTGATGATAAAGTAAACGTCCGTTGCTGGCTCGAAGAATTTGAAGATATGGCGGAGCTGTGCAAATGGAGTGATATTCAAAAAATCGTATATGCGAAGCGATTGTTGCGCGGATCGGCTAAGTTGTACGTCAACTATGAGAAATGTTGTCGTAAGTGGTCTGAAATGAAGCAAGCGTTGAGATCCGAGTTTGCACGAGTGGTAGACGTCCATAAGATACATAAGGAATTATCGTGCAGAACCAAGAAAACAAATGAATCATACCAGGAGTACATCTACCAAATGCTGGAGATAGCCAAACAAGCAGACATGGAAGTCACCGCGACCATTAAATATATTATTGAAGGGATTCAAGACGATGAGTGCAATAAAATGATATTGTACGGAGCCAAAAGCGTACGAGAGCTGAAGGAGAAGTTCGAGTCCTACGAAGCCATGAAGGAGAATGCAAGAGTGAAGAGCAGGCGAACTGAAGAGAAGACGAAGAAGGCGGTCCGAGGAGGTGTTGGAGCTGTGATGCAAGGAGGTGTAAGAAAATGTTTCTTATGTGGGGACCGGAACCATTTAAGTGCGACTTGTCCGACGAAAAGTAAAGGCATGAAGTGTTTTAAGTGTCAGGGGTATGGGCATATTGCGCTTGAATGTAAAGGCGAGAGTAAACCTGTAAAGGATGTGAGTAGTACATCGGAAGCGTCGAGGAAAAAGCGCCTTAAGGAGGTACAGATTGAAAATTGTGAGTTAGTAGCGTTAATAGATTCGGGTAGCGATTTGAATTTAATACGAGCAGATCATTATGTAAAAATTGGCGCGCCTAGACTAAGTAATACGATTTTACAATTTCGCGGCGTTGCGGTGGAAAGCCATCATACGTTAGGAGTATTTTCAACACACATAACGATAGATCATGTAGTGTATCCAATAGATATACATGTTGTACCTGACGTGTTGACGTCACACGGTTTAATAATTGGTACAGATTTTCTAGACTCCGTAGAGCTAATTATGAAAGGGGGAGAAATTTCTATTAGGAAGCTAGACGTGCCAGAAGTGTATAGCATTAGTGTTGAACCTGCAGTGAATGGAGTTGATTTGTCGCATGTTACAGTTCCTGAGCATAGAGAGGCAATAGAAGTTTTAGTCGAAAATTATAAGCCTAATAAAACACGCGAAGTGGGGGTTACGATGAACATTATTCTTACTGATGATGTGCCTGTTTACCAAAGACCGCGACGATTGTCTCCTAAGGAAAAAGCAATAGTCGATGAACAAATAAAGGCGTGGGTAGAGAATGGGATTATACGACCGTCTCACTCAGATTATGGGAGTCCGATAGTGTTGGTTGTGAAAAAAGATGGTACAATTAGAATTTGCATTGATTTTAGACACCTGAATAAGAAAATAGTGAAGGACAGGTACCCTTTGCCGTTAATAGAGGACGAGTTAGACTCACTACAGGGCGCGAAAGTGTTTAGCACACTTGATTTAAAGAATGGGTTTTTTCATGTGCCCATTGAAGAAGGTAGTCAAAAGTATACCGCTTTTGTTGTACCCAACGGCCATTACGAGTTTTTGAGAGTGCCTTTCGGACTCTGTAATTCGCCAGCCGTTTTCCAAAGGTTCATACATGCCGTGTTCAGAGAATTAATAGCGGTGGGAATGGTGCGCGTTTACATGGATGATATAATAGTTCTAGCGAATGATGTTGTAAGTGCAATTGCAAACCTTGAAGCTGTGTTGGGCGTAGCGAGTCAATTCGGATTAGTAGTGAATTGGGGTAAATGTAAATTTTTGCAAACGAGGGTGGAATACTTAGGGCATATTGTCGAAAATGCTTGCATTCAGCCGTCAGAACATAAAACTAGAGCCGTAATTAAATTCCCGAAACCTCAGTGTGTGAAGGACGTTCAGAGTTTTTTAGGCTTAACAGGATATTTTAGAAAATTTATCCATCGTTATTCAGTTATAGCGCGTCCAATGTCGGATTTGTTGAGAAAGGATGTCAAGTTTAGGTTTGGTGCGTTGGAACTGGAAGCGTTTAATAAATTGAAGTTAACGTTGAGTAGTGCACCGGTATTAAAATTATATCGTACAGGCGCCGAGACAGAGCTGCACACTGATGCGTCTGGTTTAGGATATGGAGCAATTTTATTGCAGCGCGATACTCAGGATGGTGCCTTCCATCCCGTGTATTACGCGAGTGGGAAAACTACGCCTGCCGAGGAAAAATACCCGAGTTATGAACTTGAAGTCTTAGCGATCATTAAATCCTTGAAAAAGTTTCGAGTTTACCTGTTAGGAATTTCGTTTAAAATTGTTACTGATTGTCAGGCGTTTACGTTGACAATGAATAAGAAAGATTTGTGCGTGCGAGTAGCTAGGTGGGTTCTTCTGCTCCAGGAATTTCAGTATACGATTGAGCATAGGCCGGGTAGAAGTATGGTTCATGTCGACGCCCTGAGTAGAAATCCGTTGCCTACAATTATGCTAGTAGAGGAAGATGACGACGGAATTATTGTCAGGTTGCGTGAAGCTCAACGAGGAGACGATGAATTGCGGAAAATTTGTGACAACATCGAACAATACCGAAAGAATGGCTATGTTGTAAGTCGTGACGTGTTGTACAGAGTGGTAAATGACACCCCGCTGGTGGTCGTACCTAAACCAATGCAGGTACAGGTAGTCCGCCGGGTGCACGAACGCGGTCACTTTGGGGTGATTAAGACTGAGGCGTTGTTAAAGAGAGACTATTGGTTTAAGGGAATGCGTCAGAAAGTAAAAAAAGTTGTACGAAATTGTATAAATTGTATTCTAGCCGAGCGGAAACATAATAAGCAGGAGGGGTTTTTGTGTAGTATTGATAAGGGGGAAGTGCCGTTTGATACATACCACGTTGACCATCTTGGACCGTTGCAGTCTACAAAGAAGTCTTATCGACATATTTTTGCTGTTATTGATGCGTTCACGAAGTTTGTTTGGTTGTATCCGACAAAGTCGACGAGTTCTGCTGAAGTCATTGACCGTTTAAGGAAGCAGTCCGTAATATTCGGTAATCCCAAGCGAGTTATTTCCGATCGCGGTACGAGTTTTACGTCTGACGCCTTTAAGGATTATTGTAAAGAGGAAGGGATTTGTCACGTGTTGATAACAACAGGGATGCCGCGAGCGAATGGGCAGATAGAAAGGGTCAATAGGACGCTCATATCGTTGCTGACCAAATTAGCTGCGCCGAAGCCGGAGGAGTGGTACAAATACCTCGAATCAGCTCAGAAATATCTGAACGCGACACCGAGTAGGAGTACCAATACAACGCCTTTTCGTTTGTTGTTTGGTACACATGTAAGAATGCGTGAGGATCCTGAAATCAGAAAGTTGATAGAGGGTGAGTGGATCGCTATGTTTCAAGAAGAGCGTGACGAGATGCGGTTACGAGCGAAGAGGAAAATCGCGGAGGTTCAAGCGCAGAACAGAAAATCGTTTAACAAGAATCGCAAAGAAGCCACGGAGTACAGGCAGGGCCAGCTGATAGCAATTAAAAGAACGCAAGCCGGTCCAGGCTTGAAGTTCCATGCGAAGTATTTTGGGCCTTATTGCGTAAAAAGGGTATTGAGGAATAACCGTTACGTGGTGGAAAAGGTTGGAGAACACGAGGGTCCGCGGACGACGTCTACGGCTGCCGACCACATGAAGCCGTGGGTCACCGACGAGGAAGACGACCTGTCCGATGATAGCGAATCGGTGTAGGGTAGAACCAAGGACATCTGAGGGCAGATGTCATATCAGGATGGCCGAATGTAGTATCGGAATAAGTTCAGCGAGACGTTGAGAACCTCGGAGGAGACAGGCCCGTTGGGGAAAACCCAACGCGTCACCGGGCCCAGCGACGCGCGCAAGGGTTTGTCGGGGCGAGAAAGCGCGCGGCGGAGCGATGTCCATATTTGGGCATGAGGGCGACTTGAAAAGCGTGCGTGGTGGGGATGTAGCGTCCTTTTTCGGAAAGGCGAGTTTTCCGCGGAAAGGACAGAGTTGGAACAACCGGCAGAGTGTGTAGATGTACTGAGTCGTTGTGTTAAATCGAGTTGTTTGTGTCGTAGTCGGTTATCTTGTATTAGTTTTAGTTTCTTTCAATCTTATATATATATATCTTTCCTGTTTATATTAAATATATTTTATTTATCCCACATTTAGTATTTACTGGCACTGGGTCCATTGTCTGGATCCCATGCTGGATAGCGTTTGTGTGGCCTAACTTCTCATCTGGTAGATGGAAGAGGTCATGGTATTTATATAAAATTCTTTGGACATGAAGTTTTTCCTCCGGATTCATGTGTTCCGTTGAAATTAGTTTGAGCACTCGTTCCATTCTTGTTGCGGTTTGTTCAGAAATTGTTGATATTTCCTCACCCGACGCCATAGTAAGAGACTCCTGGAATTCTAGGGGAAGGGTTGTTTCGGCATAATGCCCTGGGGATGAGAGCGAGTGTACCTTCGCGGGTACCTCTGAATGATGGATCGACGGATCCTGGGGAAAGAGGGGCTTGAATTTTGTTAGGGTTGGAATAGGATTGACGCGTTTAGACGTCTTAGTCTCTTTCGGTCGTCTTTGTTTGGGTTCTGGAATTACAATTTCAAATTCTTCCAATTCAACAGTAGGTACAGTGATCGTCGTGTCCATTTCATTAGAATTTATAATTTGTAGGTACGCTTTGCCGTCCTTATTACGGACGAGGGCATTACCTGCATGAATACCAGTGCCTAAATCTAATCTAGGCAAATATCCTTCCTTTACGTCTGAATTTGATATGTTTACGAAGCAAACTGTTTTCGATCTAGCGGGTAGCACGAGTTGATCCTTATTTACGAACGGGATGGAGTTTCCTTCGAACTCCAACTGTTTCTTCGAGTAATGTATTGAAGCATTTTGTTTTATAAAGAATTCGGTGCCTAATATTCCTTGTGGTTTGATTGGGAAGTCGTTTTCGACTACGTGGAATGTGACATCGTTGCCCAATAGAGTTATGTTTACTGTCCCAAGGGTGAAGACGAGGTCTTTAGCGATGCCTCTTAATTGCACCTGTTTATTGATATCTATGTTTTGTGGTTGTTTTATTGTGTGAATTTTCAACAAATTCACTTCGGACCCAGTATCAATCATTAACTCTGGTGCTACTTCAAAATCCGGGGACTGAATAATTACGGACGGGGCTTCGTCGACGGCATTTAACCATGCGGTAGCGATTCTTGTTCTGGTATTCCCGATTCCGCTCGTATTGTCATTGGACGCGCTCCTGCTTGGCCCGTTCCACGGTACGCGTCCGCTGTTGACCGTAGGGGCAGAGCGTTTCCCGAATCCCGTTCCTGGAAGGTTCCAGGGCTTCTCTCATTGCGATTAAATAAGCGTTTCCTACATTCAGAGATTAAATGTCCGGGCTTTTTACAATATGCGCAAATACGTAATTCCGTAGGCCTTGAAGGAGGAGGTCGGTTTTTGTCCCAGTAAGGGACCAAAGGGTTTGGCGCCTGATTATCGTATCCCGCAATGCGGTTTTGGGAATATCGCTCTGTCGATTGGGAGGCTATTTTTTTATTATTCCTGCAGGACAATGCGTCGTGTCCCGTATTATTACAAACTTGACATATGATTTTTGGAGTCTTTTGTTCGGAAAATCTCTGGCGGTCTCGATCAATTTTCTTGTCTACGAGTACAGCTAGCTCGAAAGCTTCATCGAGCGTGTCGAAATCATGTTGTTGTAATCTTGTTCGTATATGGGGGGGAAGTCCATCCACAAATGAATCCAACGTCAAACGGTCTAGGTCCTCGGGATGATTCCGTGCAAAGTCGCGATAATAATCCCTATCCTCTTCCAAAATAGCGAATCGGAGATCCTTAACGCGCGAGATGTACTCTAGTACGTGTTCATTTGTTCCTTTGATAATATTTGCTAATTCTCCTCGATAGTGATCTGACGTTTTCGCGAGGGAGAATGTACGTTTTAGTTGTTTCATTAAGTCATTTACTGAGTCGAAGACCCTATCCTCAACAGCCAAGCAGGCGTGGTCTTGCAGTTTATTGCGCAACAACCTCGCCAGCTGGGGTTCAGCCTGCGGGGGAACCAGAGCTTTAGCCCTATTGCAGGCTCTAGCGAATTGCAAAACAGACATATTGTGACCGTTAAATTTTGGGACTGTTTCTATAGCGTCCTTTAATTTGATCTGGGGCAATGGATCCTGGTCCGGAATATTATTACTATTCAATGCCTCAGGAGTTTTATTGTAATTTAGCACCGGTTCTGTATCGAAACGGGAGGAACCCGGTGTAGCAAAGTTATTCGCAATTGGCGGGGGTGCAAGAAGTTTTTTCATCATTGCTTCGATATTCTGTATTTTATCGGAAAGACCTTTAAGCGTGGGTTCGGGCGGTCCGATGCCTTCGCCCGTATGCGTTTTAGTTTCGGAATTTACCGCAAATCTCATGTGCAAATTGTCGATTTCGGCTCGTTTCTCACGTAATTTTTGTAATTGTTCCATTATTTCGGCGGTGGCGATTTCTATAGCGCTATTGAAAGGCTCCGCGTCTTGGTCTAGCACGCGGAGGTTGTCGGTATCACCGGATTCGGACATTTTTAAACTCGGTAAATTTTATTATTTTAGGGTGATTTAAGAGGTTTCCTATGTTTAAGCGTCCGGCAGCAGCTACTCAAAATCTATGATATTCTCTACCCGGGTAGTTTATATCGAACCTGTTATAATTTTTATTTATTTGACGTAAATGCTCTGTGCACGCGGCACGACTGCTAATAGGCCGTACTTTGAACAGAAGGTTTTTGCAACGAGGGCACTCAGGGAATATATCGTTAGGTTAGTGGTAGTGCACTTGATATATGTCGTCTACCTCTACCCGATTTGAATTAAAGCAATTTAGGCAAATTTTTCCGCCTTCCGTGGTCGTAGCTGCTCCTCCCGAAACACAAATCAGTTTATTTGAGTCTGACAAAACGCCCCGCAGCCTGCGGCTTGGGAAATATAATGTATTTTGACTTTGGCGTGAATCGCACATGTTAGTTATCAATGTCTTATGTTGCGTCAGGCAGTTTGTTTAAATTTCGTGGTAAAAGGATATTAGTGATTCAGTTTCTGTTTGAAAGGAAGTACCACTGTGTACACTCGACACAATTGGTTGCGGGACGCGTTTGATATATCACGCTATTGCACCTTAGGCAATTAGGGAATGTATAGGGTGTTTGGCAGTAGTGAATTTGATACTCTGTCACCGTCTTTGTTGGATCTAGTTGGGAGCAATTTAAGCAAATTTCGTCGTCTTCGTTATTTGCTACTATGGTCCCGGAAACACAGACCATCCACTGTATAGATGCCGTCAAATTTTGTAATTGGCGGCTCCTGTAGGCTGGTTTCCACGGACTAACGTATTCTGTATACATGCTAAATAGACAATTGTGGGTACCGTATGTTAGGGAATTTATTCCTATTAACAGTTGACGGATCCCACCGCTGTCACCAAAATTATGTCACGTCCCGGGTGAGGTCTTTTGGGAACGATGACATTAGGAAAGGAGAAAGACAGGCGCGAATCTAAAATCCAGCACTCTGAGATTTTTGGGGGAAGACCAGGCGCGAATATTAAATCCGTCACACTGAGGGTTTGAAAGGAATTCAGGCGCGAATCTATAATCCAGCACACTGAGGGTTTGGAAGGAGAGGAACGTCAGGCGCGAATCTTGAATCCAGCACACTGAGGATTTTGAAGGAATTCAGGCGCGAATCTATAATCCAGCACACTAATCGTTTTACAGGGAGGAATGCCAGGCGCGAATCTATAATCCAGCACACTAGTCGACCAGGGGAGTTTAAAGGCTAGAGCGTATCTGGGGAACACCCGTTAGCACTTTGTTTTGGTTTACGTAATATCAGATTTACCGTCGCATAGGCACAAAAAGTTTCCTCGTAATATTTCTTGAGAAATTCGTCTATACGTGCAGCTATGCAAGGGAATGTTAGTAAACACTGTAACTGTTCTCGAGTTCGCGATCCGCGATCCGCTGTTTCGCCGACTCGTTGATTTGTATCTTAGTACGTTCGTAACTAATGGTTGAACACAAATAACTTGAAGCAAGATTTTAAACAAAGCGATTTATTAACTTCGTTAATCGGTTATTATAATCGTGCGAGGGGGCTTTTAGCATTGGCACAATATTTGTAATATGGTTATAACATTTAATATATATATATATGGACATGAGATACAATATAAGTCGTTTAATAATGATCGTTAATAATAATAATAATATGATAAGATTGCGATAAGCAGTTATAATAGAATAGTAAGATTGCGATAAGCAGTTATAAACAAAATAATAGAATAGTAAGATTGCGATAAGCAGTTATAAACGAAATAATTGAATAGTAAGATTGCGATAAGCAGTTATAAACAAAATAATAGAATAGTATGGTATGGTGGTGATATGCACAATAATATTAAGTAATATAAATGGCTTACGGTGATCGTCGAACACTGAGTTTAATATTAACACTTTTAAGATATACTTTTCAAGTAAGCCTTCTACCGAAGAGGTTTCTGTCGAAGAAAGAGGACTCGGCCTGTCAGGACCTCATATTTATGTACTTTCACAGGAGTATTGTGGGGTACGCGCGGTAAAGACCTTGACACATTTCGGTTTAAGACGCAGTAGGACTTCCGGGGTTTTTACAAGCGGTACGTCTATTAATAGACGTATTTATGTCACGTACGCCAAATATACGTCGCAATTAGGTTTCTGGGGTTTTTATGACTGCGAAAAGAGATACTCAACTCATCGAATGGATTTCGGGTGTTTTACGGGAAAGGGGTTATTAGAGTGGCTTGGACTTCATGAGTCGTAAAGAGGGGGTTGAGACTTGGTCTCGATTTAAGAGGGATTTGTAATGAGGGACTTGTTTGAATTTGTTTTTGGAGGGAATGATTCGTGCCTTGTAAGACGAATAGGCGAAGAGGGTTTTGAAACGATCATCTCGTGATGGGGACCGCTAAGGTACATCAGCGAGGTGGAGGTTTGTATTGATCATCCTGTGTTGTTGACCGCTAAGGTGCAACATCAAGGTGATCGGTGATTGAGGAGATGGGGTAGGAGTTGAGTTTGATAGACTTTAGTGGAGTGATTTTGAGGTTTACTAGTGGAATTGGGAATAGGAAACGCGCGAAAAATCGTGGGACGTTACAAATATAAGAAAGTTTAAAAAAAATTTAAAAATTTGAAAAAATTAAAAAAAATTAAAAACATTTTTGAAATAAAAAAATAATACTTTTAAAAAAATTAAAAAAAAAATTAGAAAAATTTTCAAAAATTAAAAAAAATAAAAAAAATTTTAAAAATTATAAAAAAAATTTAAAAATTTAAAAAAAAATTTTAAAAATTAAAAAATTTTTAAAAATTAAAACAATTAAAAAATATAAATAATTTAAAAAAAATTAAAAAATAAATAATTTTTTTTAATTTTGTTAAAAAATTGAAACAAATTTAAAAAAAAATTTTTTTTTAAATTTTAAAAAATTTAAATATAAATAAAGCAAAGAAAATTTTTAAAAAATTTAAAAAAAATAAAAAAAAATGTAAAAAATTATAAGAAAATTTAAAAAAAATTAAAATAAAAGAAAAAAATTTCAAAACATTTTTTTAAATAAAAAAATTATAATTAAAAAAAAAATTAAAAATTTGAAAAAAAAATTTTAAAAATTTTAAAAATTAAAAAAAAATTTTAAAATTTGTAAAAATTAAAAAAAAATTAAAAAACATTTTTGAAATAAAAAAATAATACTTTTAAAAAAATTTTTAAAAAAATTTAGAAAAATTTTCAAAGATTAAAAAAAAAATAAAAAAATTTAAAATTAAAAAAATTTAAAAAATTAAAAAATATAGAAAAAAAATAAAAAATAAATAAATTTTTTAATTTTCTTAAAAAATTGAAACAAATTTAAAAAAAATTTAAATTTTTTAAAAAATTTAATTAAAAATAAAGCAAAAAAATTTTTTAAAAAATAAAAAATTTTAAAATTTTAAAAAAAATTATAGAAAAATTAAAAAAATTTGTTTAAAAAATTAAAAAAAAAGTTTTAAGAAAATTTTAAAAATTAAAAAAAAATTAAAAAAAAAAATTAAAAAAAATTTAAAAAAAAATAAAAAACATTTTTGAAATAAAAAAATAATACTTATAAAAAAAATTTAAAAAAAAATTTAGAAAAATTTTCAAAAATTAAAAAAAAATAAAAAAAATTAAAAATTAAAACAATTAAAAAATTAAAAAATACAGAAAAAAAATTAAAAAATGAATATTTTTTTTTAATTTTGTTAAAAAAATTGAAACAAATTTTTAAGAAAAAAATTTTAAAAAATTTAAAAAATTTAAATAAAAATAAGGCAAAGAAATTTTTTAAAAAATTTAAAAAAAAATTAAAAATTAAAGAAAAGAAGATTTAAGAAAATTTTAAAAATTAAAAAAAAAATTAAAAAATAAAAATTTAAAAAAAAATTTTAAAAAATTAAAAAAATTTGTTTAAAATTTTAAAAAAAATTAAAAAAATTAAAATAAAAGGAAAAAAATTAAAAAACATTTTTTGAAATAAAAAAAATTATAATTTAAAAAAAATAAAAAAAAAATTTTAAATTTAAAAAAAAATTTAAAAAAATTAAAAAAATTTGTTTAAAATTTTTAAAAAAAATTAAAAAAATTTGTT
Organism: Andrena cerasifolii; assembly: GCF_050908995.1. NCBI lineage: Eukaryota > Metazoa > Arthropoda > Insecta > Hymenoptera > Andrenidae > Andrena > Andrena cerasifolii. Next base: position 2,760 of record NW_027486680.1, on the reverse strand, counting down.
TAAAAAATTTAAAAAAAAAGTATTAAGATAATTTTAAAAATTAAAAAACATTTTTGAAATAAAAAATAAAACTTTTAAAAAAATTTAAAAAAATATTAGAAAAATTTTCAAAAATTAAAAAAAAATAAAAAAATTTTTTTAAAAATTAAAAAAAATTTAAAATTTAAAAAAAAAATTTAAAAAATTAAAAATATTAAAAAAATTAAAAAAATTAAAAAATATAAATAATTTAAAAAAATTTTAAAAATTAAAAAAATTAAAAATAAATAATTTTTTTAATTTTGTTAAAAAATTGAAACAAATTTAAAATTTTTTTTTTAATTTTTAAAAAAATTTAAATATAAATAAAGCAAAGAAATTTTTTAAAAAATTTAAAAAATTTTAAAAATTAAAAAAAAAATTTAAAAAATTTTTAAAATTAAAAAAAATTATAAGAAAATTTAAAAAAAAATTTTAAAAATTGAAAAAATTAAAAAAATTAAAAAAATTAAAATAAAAGGAAAAAATTAAAAAACGTTTTTTGAAATAAAAAATTATAATTTAAAAAAAAATAAAAAAAAATTTTTAAATTTAAAAAAAAATTTTAAAAAATTAAAAAATTTGTTTAAAAAATTTAAAAAAAAAGTATTAAGAAAATTTTAAAAATTAAAAAACATTTTTGAAATAAAAAAATAATACTTTTAAAAAAATTAAAAAAAATATTAGAAAAATTTTCAAAAATTAAAAAAAAATTAAAAAAATTTTTAAAAATTAAAAAAAAATTTAAAAAATTTAAAAAAAATTTAAAAATTAAAAAATATTAAAAAATTAAAAAAATTAAAAATATAAATAATTTAAAAAAAATTTTAAATTTTAAAAAATTAAAAAAATTAAAAAAATTGAAAAATTAAAAAATTAAAAAAATTAAAAAATAAATAATTTAAAAAAAATAAAAAGGAATTTAAAAATTAAAAAAAAAATTTAAAATAAAAAATTTAAAAAAATTTTAAAAATTAAAAAAAATTAAAAGAAATTTAAAAAAAAATTAAAAACATTTTTGAAATAAAAAAAAATTAAAAAAACATTTTTGAAATAAAAAAATAATATTTTAAAAAAATTAAAAAAAATTTAGAAAAATTTTCAAAAATTAAAAAAAATAATAAAAAAATTAAAAATTAAAAAAATTAAAAAATTAAAAATATAGAAAAAAATTAAAAATAAATAATTTTTTTTAATTTTGTAAAAAAATTGAAAACAAATTTTTAAGAAATAATTTAAAATTTTTTTAAAAATTTAAATAAGAATAAGGCAAAGAAATTTTTTAAAAAATAAAAAAAAAATTAAAATTTAAAAAAAAGTTTTAAGAAAATTTTAAAAATTAAAAAAAATTTAAAAAAATAAAAAAAAAAAATTTAAAAATTAAAAATTTTGTTTAAAAAATTAAAAAAGTATTAAGAAAATTTTAAAAAATTAAAAAACATTTTTGAAATAAAAAATAATACTTTTAAAAAAATTAAAAAAAAATTCAGAAAAATTTTCAAAAATTAAAAAAAAATAAAAAAAGTTTAAAAATTAAAAAAAATTAAAAATTAAAAAAAAAATTTAAAATTAAAAAAAATTTTAAAGTTAAAAAAAATTAAAAAAAAAATTTTTTAAAAATTTAAAAAAATTTTTAAAAAATATAAGAAAGTTTAAAAAAATTTAAAAATTTGAAAAAATTAAAAAAAATTAAAAACATTTTTGAAATAAAAAAATAATACTTTTAAAAAAATTAAAAAAAAATTTAGAAAAATTTTCAAAAATTAAAAAACATTTTTGAAGTAAAAAATAATACTTTTAAATAAATTTAAAAAAAAATTTAGAAAAATTTGCAAAGATTAAAAAAAAAATAAAAAAAAATTTAAAAATTAAAAAAAATTTAAAAATTAAAAAAAAATTTAAAATTAAAAAAATTATAAGAAAATTTAAAAAAAATTTAAATATAAAAAATTAAAAAAATTAAAAAAATTAAAAATTAAAAAATTAAAAATAAAAATTAAAAAATTAAAAAATTAAAAATTAAAAAATTAAAAAATTAAAAAATTAAAAATTAAAAAATTAAAAAATTAAAAAAATTAAAAAATTAAAAAATTAAAAAATTAAAAAATTAAAAAATTAAAAAATTAAAAAATTAAAAAATTAAAAAATTAAAAAATTAAAAAATATAAATAATTTAAAAAAAAATTTAAAAATTAAAAAAATTAAAAAATAAATAATTTTTAATTTTGTTAAAAAATTGAAACAAATTTAAAAAAATTTTTTTTTAAATTTTAAAAAATTTAAATATAAATAAAGCAAAGAAAATTTTTAAAAAATTTAAAAAAATTTAAAAAAAAAAATGTAAAAAAATTATAAGAAAATTTAAAAAAAAATTAAAATATAAGAAAAAAATTTCAAAACATTTTTTTAAATAAAAAATTATAATTTAAAAAAAATAAATATTTTAAAAAATTTTAAAAAAAATTTAAAAAATTAAAAAAATTTGTTTAAAAAATTAAAAAAAAGTTTAAGAAAATTTTCAAAAATTAAAAAAAAATTAAAAAAAAATTTTAAAAATTAAAAAAAAATTAAAATTTAAAAAAAAATTTAAAAAAAATTTTAAAAATTAAAAAAAAATTTTAAAAATTTTAAAAATTAAAAAAAAAATAAAAAAAAATTAAAATTAAAAAAATTAAGAAAATAAAAAAATATAGAAAAAAAAAAAATAAATAAATTTTTTAATTTTCTTAAAAAATTTAAAAA